>NC_056744.1:1148838576-1149138576 GCF_019279795.1 Protopterus annectens
AAACAATCTAGCTGCTAACTGAGTGCAAAACTACACTTGATCATGCAGTTTTAGTACTTTCTTCTTGTGTTTGTTCCAGAGGCTTTAATGTGAAGACAAGTCACACTGCTGGAGAGCTATATATGAGATGGTGGCTAGGACAATGGCTTGGACAGAGAGAATGATATAAGGAGAGAATGAGGGAGCTTGAATAGAGGTAGAGTAAATACAGTATGAGCACATAAGGTGCTTAAGGGGGAATGTAATTATATTACTAGGGATTGAAATGGTAAGGTAGATAGGAGTGGGTTTGGACAAATATAAGTCATTTCAGTATGGACATGAGGAAGAACTTTTTCACAGAGGAGAGGGAGTAGGTGGGCCAATAAGATTGTAGGAATCAAGGGAGGCTATCTGCCTTAAGGTACTTTGTCTTATCTGAGCATCCTAGATAGGCCAGAGTAATGGCCTCCCTTTGCAAGTTAGTTTATACAATTTAAGTCTATTGTACAGTCTGTCAGCTCCCCTTTTCACCAAGCAATTTGCGTTTAAGGAAAATTCAACAGTCTGCACCCAGCGGACACATCTTACCCACATATGCCCCAACACAACAACAATGTGTACCAGGTGAACACACTCTTGCCCACATATACCTCAGCACCACAACAGTCTGCACCCTGTGAGCACATTCTTACCCACTTATGCCCCGGCACCACAACAATGTCAAAATTACAGAGGGATGGAATGACCAACATAGAAACATGCGCAAACTAAAGTAATCATAGGAGGTTACTAGGCTAATGACCCTGGGGCCCTTACAAGCTGGGCCAACAGTTTATCCCCAAAAAGGAAACCTCAGGTGCTGACACTCTGTAGTCTGCAGTCCAAATTTCTTCTTGGCATCTTCCCATTCCTTTACCTCTCCCGCTGTAGTTATTTGCTCCTAACACCTTGATTCCTTTGCTAAATTCCAGCCCGCTTGTGCCTGTTCTCTGTACCCCAAACTGCTATCATCCCTATCCACTGAATCTCCTTTCTTGCATTGCCTTACTTCTTAGAATACTGTCTGCTGCTTTGTGAATATAATATTCTGTATGGCTGCTGTTGTTCTCCTTAAGGATCTGCATCCAAAATCCCACTCTCTCCTTATGTCTTGAATTCCCCCCTGCTTCATCATCAACCCCTTCTAGTCTGAATTATAACTTTCTGCTTGTGTCATGTATATGAGCCTTAAATGTGTAGCTCTGAAATATCCCTTCAGGTCAGGTAATCCTAAACCACCTTGCTCTTTTGCAAGGATCAGCTTATCATACTTGACCCTGGCCTCCTGTTCTCCCAGATAAAACCCTTCAACTCTTTATTAATTACTGTCCACAACTTCTCCTATGGTTGATAAAAAATATGCCTGGCCTGTATAGAAAACTAAAGGAACTAAAAACATTTTCACTGCTTCTGTTCTTACTATCCATATCTATAGAATTCAGATGCTTCCATTGCCCTACTCATAAAATCCCAACTTACTTTGTCAGATGCATTCTCTGCTTCAAGACCCACCAACAACAGCGGTATTTTCATACATTCTGCTTCCCTATGGATCATCATTGTTCTATTAATGTTGTCAGATGTTTGCTTCCTCTCCACAAAGCCATATTAATAAATATATATCATTTTGACAACACATTTGCCATTTTTTTAGCTATTATAGACATAAACACTTTATAATCATTGTTTAAAATTAAAATGGGCCTATATGGAGCTGGGTCTCAGCCGTCACAGCTTTCTCCAGGATGTTGGTACTTTCCCTCCTTTTTAAAATACTGTTAAGTAAATCCTTCCAGATCTTTATCATTTTCTTCCCTCATAACTTCCAAATTTCCACAGGAATATTATCCATTCCTGGAGACTTTGCTGCAGGTTGAATATGCGTCACCATTTTTCTTTCATCAATTCCTGTCTTAAAGTTAATTGATAAGCCTCACCTTCATCTAACCTTGGCATACTTAAGTCTTCCTTAAATATCTCCATTTGTAGTTTTTCTTGATTTCCACATTCCACAAATCGACAACTGCACATAACAGGCATAACTTAACCTAGGATTAAGGTTATCCATGCTAAGATGCTTATGTTTCCTCTTGTCTTATCTTTATTCCCCTCCCAGCTGTGAAAAACTGCTTATATGCTTTCATAAACATTAACTATTAGTATTTAAAAAGTGTTCTGGCTTTTATTGTTTCCCCCTATAGTCCGCTTGTCTCCACAGAAACACAAGTACCAAATGTACAGCTCTGCAAACCTAATGTTACACTGAGCATTTGTTTGCCTAAGGAAAGCTTTTCATTAAATGAAGTGTCCTTTATTAACATGTTTACACACACAAAAAAGTTATTAGATTAAGCCAAAGGCCTTAATCCAGACATTCTGCAAAAGTAAGAAGAGAAACATATCAACTTTACACGTATTATAATCCGTGCACTTTTTCACTCCATCCCTCGCCTCAGCAACTCAAGATTACAGCATATTTACTTAAATCATGCTTTTGTCCAGCCTTTCTTCTCTTTTTACATTGCAATGCCAATGTTCCTTAAAACTAAAAAAGAAGAAAAATGTACTTGTTTACTTTAGTATCTTTATCACTTACAACACTGATTAAAATGCTTTGTTATAATGTGCAATTTGTATCATGAACTGTCCTGTACAACTACTGTTAAGAACAAAAGTTGTTTTAATTAGTTACTTTTTTTTTCCCTTCCCTCCTGCTTTCCCTCAGTGTCCTTATAAATATTTATAACATCAAGTGAGACATTTGTGTTTCAGTCCCCCACAAGTTTAACAAAGTCAGCAAAGGTCCAGTCTTTCTACTTTAACTTGTAAAGCCATAGTTCATAAATGTGTTTGATGCTTTATAATCTCACATTTATTCACCAATTTCAGTGTTGCTGGTTTTCTTTCTTTTCATCTCTATCTTCCAACTGCAGACTCTGGTTCAAGTTCAAGGCACTCCAAGTTTTTGTACTTATCTTCTGTACTTTTTTCTCTCTCTCAAGCATTTTCCTTTAGAACACTGGGAAAGGTCTCACTAGCAAAGTCTCTCTATAAGCTTTATTATCAGAAGAATGAAAAGAAGAGTGCCCTTCTGTCTGATGGCTCAGTTTTTGTTGGACAAACTTTTGTATTTCCTCCTCAGCCTATTCTGCATCAAAAATGACTTTGATCCTCCAGGAAAAAATATTTTGAAGGCAGCTGTGCATAGAGGCTTGAATCTCACACCTGCCTCTTGACATCCCCTGGTTGCTGGGATAAATTTGCTTCTCTTCTGCCTGGTGTCTCCAACTTTTAATGCTTTGCCCTTTTGCCACAGTTTTGTCAGGATCAATTCTTTCTTCTGTTATGATTGCATCTTTACTAATACAAGTCTTGGCTGCTTTCTTATGGCCTGGTTTGGAGCATAGAAACTATGTTCCCTTTCAGTTATCAAATCCTGCTGTGGAACACCAGTCCAGTTACTTATTTGTGCTTTCATAAAATTAATGCAGTCTGTTCCTTCCATTTTCTCTGGAGCAGCAAATCTTAGGTTTTCACTGTGTGCTTTGTCCTCTAACTTCAATTTTTTTGAAACAGTTCTTCTTGAGCAGTGTCATACTCAGTCTTTTCTTCATTTTGACCTCTAATTTTTTGCAGTTTTGTCAGTTTATCACTTTATGTGAATAGCTTTTCAAAGCTTCTTCCATTTTTTCCAACCTTTTGTTATTTGAAATATTATACTCCTTCAATGTTTCATTTATTTTGATCAGCTCTGAGCACATTTGACTTAATTTTTCCTCTAGATTACTGGAAGCCTGGTCTTTCTTCAAAGCTGGAGCTTCAACTGCTTTTTGCTGAACAGCTGCAGGATTCTTCCCAGTCAAGTGTTTTCTCTTCACCTTTTCTAGCTGATTTTCTTTCAGGCTGCATAAGTTTTTTCTTTGCCTGCATCCAGGCAGTGTACTTACTAATGTCTTTTGGCTTTTCCCGGTTAGGGGTTGCCACAGTGGAATTCTGGTCCGCTAATGATTGGCAGTGGATTTTTACGGTGCCGAGTTGCCAGCCCGATGCCCAACCTTCAAATAAGGCATGCCCATTCATGCACGCACCTACCTGCATGTCTTTAAACGTCACTTGACCGCGGGGAGGACATCCAGACTCCACACAGAAAGCGCTCCAGCCGAGAGACGAACGGGAGAACCTCTTGATTTGAGGCAACACCACTAACCGCTGAACTAGCAGGTAACTGAATTTATTAAAGCTTGCAGAGTTTCTGGCAGTTATTTCACAGGTTTCTTTTTTTCACACTGGGAGAGCTGATATCAAGCTGTTGATCAGTGTGCAGACATATTGGAAGTCCTAGACATGTAGGATCTTGTCAATATCGTGTGTATGGCATTCAACTTTGTCGTGGTTCTCTGTTTTTGGTGACTGCTTTGACTGACTGATCTTTGCATTTGAGTGGCCATTTGTGGTGGACACCAGTCCCTGTTATGTAGAACATGTTTATCTGTTGTAATATTTCACTAATATATGCTGAGTGATACTTGTGATGCTGTATGTTGATGTTTCACAATTTACTTAGGAAGTTTTCATCATAAAAAATGCATTTTATTTTCTTTCTCTAGTATTAGTCTGGGGAAATATTGCATACTTAAATATTCTGTAGTGCTTATTTTACAGTACTTGTGAATGCATTACTTTGCTATTGTTTATTGCTGTGCTCCTGGATAACCCCCCTGACCATGAAATTGAGATGGTGTTGATTCACTTGGACAGTGGGACAATCTACTTACCACATTTCAAGAATAAAGTGTAAGGCCTCAGGTGGGTCGAGGTGTAAATTTAAGACTAAGAACTGTTACATGCCTGGTGTTCCTGGTAGTCATATAAACTGATGTAGCTTTACTCTAGTGGTGGGTTTTTTAGGTGTTGCTGGTAGTATTGGCTGGTAGCTTACTTAGTTTTCTCCTTCTGCAGCTCAGTATAGTACTGCCTGCTTTGTTCTCGCATATTTAATGTGTTCTATTTATATGAATTTCTTTACTTTAGACTTCTGTTACTGATTAACACCCACTGACTATAGGTGCTTATTAACAATGTCCACTGTGTCTTCTGGTGGTTAGCCAGATGTCAGTGCCTCATTTTCTCCTGTGTCATATAAAGGACAGAAGCACTGTCCAGCATGGCTTCCCACTCACCACCATGGCAGTCTTCAAATGAGTTGCTACTGAACTTGTACCATCACTGTATGCACTCACATCTTGTGCATGTGGCACCATCACTGTATACACTCACTTCTTGTGAGCGTGGTACCATCACTTTATACACCCACTTCTTGTGCATGTGGCACCATCACTGTATACACTCACTTCTTATAATTGTGGCTGTGACAGTTGTCTACTCTAGCATTAGTTGAGAGCATTTGAATGATATGCAAACAGTGGCTTGTCACAGTTCCACTAACCACAAGGGTCTGGATGGTGGTCAATGAAATAATGACTTCAGGATAGACAGGACTACTGTTTAGTAATATGCATCTGATATCATTGAAACTTTATACACTGAGGAATGAATGCACTCATAGTATTTTATTTTGAACTATACCAAAGTCTAACCCAATAAACCTACTCCCTTCTCACTTAGTCTTCATACTATGATAGTTATGGTTTGCAGTAAGATGGCAGCAAAATCCAAAGCAACCTCTAATAAATGTGTAAACAACATTGACCTTTGAAATTTTTACTCACTGCTTGAACCAGGGATGCTATCCCAGCAAAATGTCAGTATATCCACTCTTGGCAAATGTCATATTTTGAATTCTACCTGATTGTGAATTACTGCAAGGTATTTCTGGGTTTGAATTTAAGGGCATTTGTCCACTTCTGATGAGGCTAAATCATCCCACAGTATGTTGTGACATTACAGGATGTACACCGGTCTCCAATGACCTTCATCTGTGATGGCTTCATTATTACTGAATACTAAACCATTCAGTTTCCAAAGATTAAGATGTCGCTGGCTTCCATATGTGATAAGGTAAGTATTAACACATGAAGCTTTAGTGGCAGCATTGCAGTAGTTTGGCTGTGAGGTTGGGATTTGGTTGTTTTCATTGTGTGAGAGAGTGAGGTTGGTTGCTTAAAGACCATGCAGTGGATGCTATTTCATTTAATCTGTTGCTATGTAGTTGAAACCCTGCATGCCCAGTAAACTCTGGAGTCTGTTAAATGCCATGTTGTTAACATCTCAGTAGTCTGTTAAATGCCCTGTTTTGCTTCCATTAAAATGTTTATTGTTAAGTTAAAGTGGATTTTTATTCAGACTACTATATCTTTCCTCCAGGCAGCCACAAGGTACAAGTGTATGTTGCCTACATTTTTTTGCACTTCTCCTGCTAGCACTGTGTTTAAGCTAAGCGATTGTCATTTTTCAGCCATGAGCTGGATCAAAGGAGCAACAGTAAATGTTAAAAGGGTACTTAGACTAGCCAAACAAGCTGCATGTCTTGGGAGCAAGGGAAAAAACAAATTATCTGGAGAAAACTGAAGCAGTTATTAGGAGAACATGTAGGTTCTACACTTATGGTGACCTCTGATCAGTACTGAACCCAGGACCCATGAAGCAAAAAGGTTAACCAGTAAGACATCTTGTCTAGTAGAGGACTGCAGAATCAAACAAACTAAACAGTGCTGAGTAGTCATTACTGTTTGAATATAACTTCACTGATAAGCACATTCGGATACATAGGTCATGTTATTTGCCTTCCAAAGAGCTAGGAATTCCCTCTTTATAAACCATAAACTGTACAGCCTAGTATGACTAACATAGGGAGAGTTAATTGGCAAACTTTTTTCTAAGGTCAGCATTTGCCATAGTGGATAAACTTGCCTTTGTTTTTCTGATCACATTGTAATGTTCCCAGAGGTGTATTTAGCAAGCAAAGCTCTGGAAGATATTTTACCCTTGGGTAACTTTGTGTTCTTGTTTTTCATGTAAAACATGTTTTAAATGCCACAATCAACATGCACCTCTGTCTACTCCCTGTCCAGCAAAGAGTAAGACAAAGAATAGGTGAGCTTCATGGAAAATTAATTCACCAGCTTTGCTAGTGAAGACTTTATTAGCATTCGATCTTGTCTTTCTGGTAGTTCATTTACCTTGTGAGTTTTAACCTTCTTAGTAGTGCCACATAGACCTTTGCCTATAAATCACACTGGTGCATTTTAAGTATAGCTCAGCTAATGACAGTTTCACAATAATTTCAACCAGGTAGTCAAAACTCTTACTTTCTTACCAGAAAATTAAGACTTGGTTGAATAAGTAGTTGTGGTAACTGGTAACCATTTGAAATGTTGGGACCCATTAGAGTACTGAGACATGGATACTGGATGGCCAAAACAATGGACTTACGTATATTGAGTCCAAGTTGCCATTTCTCTGAATATTTGCTTTTCTCCGAGATATGGCAATCTCGGAATTGGTATACACAAGTTCAGGGAGTCCCCCCTGCAAAAATAAATTTAAAGGAGAAGAGCGATTTTTGAGAATCGGTCTTCTCCTGTGTTTACAGTGCTTTTTTTTTCAGCTTTGCTGGCACTTGGCATTTTGAGTGCAGGCATTTAATATAGGGATGTCATAGCTATTATCATTGCTATCTGAATATTGTTTTTTTTTTTTGTTTGTTTTGTTTTTTTTATTTATTTACTTTTCAGCCATAGCTGCATTGTAACTAATTCTGAATATTGACTATCTAAATCCTGTCTTAAATGTTACCTAGACAAAGAAAAAGGAAAGATGTTGATGTTGGCTAAAAATATTTATTTGGGATATTTGTACTGGTGCATGTGTGTATGTGTATAGCCAAGGGCCGGATTCCAAAAGAGTTGCTCTCAGTGTAAGTCTGCCCTGATTCCAAAAATCTTGCTCAGTTTAAGTGACTTAACTTCAGTGAAAGACATATCGATAAGCAGGCTTTCATGAGGGGCCAGATTCCAAAAGACCTGCTCTCAGTGTAAGTGGTCACTTACACTGAGAGCAAGTGTTTTGGAATTGGGCCAAAAGTGTGTACCATGCATGCCATGACATGCACTTTATTTTTTAAGAGTGAATAATTTATTGTGTGCATTGAGATGGAAAATAATTACTTTTTCAAAAGTCCTAGCATATCACCATGCTTTTGTCTTGTCACATTACAGATTTTGATAAAACAGTAGCATAGTTTTTTTGTATTATTTGTGTTGGAATATGAGCTTGGTGGATTTTATTTATTTATTTTTTTGCATGAGCCTGCATTTAAGTGGATTTTTTCACTTCTGTCATGTGCATTGAACATTGTATAGGGTGCATGCAAGGGGAGGGGGGGGGGGTAACATTCTGAAAGCTGATGTACAATTCAAAACATTCTGTCTATGCGATATCACATTTATGTATGTCAGCTGTGGGTCTCAGTGTTCAGTATCATAGCAGGAAGCATACTGTTTCCACCTCCATGGTGAGTTATTAGGCTTTCTGTATTTAGATGCCTTACAGCTGGTTATTGGATGAAGTCATAGATGGTCCTGATGACATGCCAACTACTTCACAGTCATTATTTGTTACCACATTACTCTCATCAGGAAATACAGAAGAGCCAATGACTGTAACACTATCACATAGAACAATTCTGTAACTCAGGAACAGGCTAATAGGTACTCACATCAGGTACTACAAGTAAGGTAACTCCAATGAAAATTAAATTTTAGCTTTGACACATTCCTGTCATGTAGAAATGTCTTCTGCTGCATTCCAGCACTCTTCATTCTGTGCTTTCTGCTAAGTAAGATCTTGAGGCATTTGCCAGTCTGACAACAGCTTCTTTTAGCTCTGAATGTCATATCACCAAAATCTCCTACCTGATGCTCTTATTGTATATTCAGTTTTTCTAACATCTCCTCATATAACACTGCTCACTCTTTTATAAATATTATACCATGCTAATATGCTCAACTTACTCCCCATCAGAACTACATTCTCTTACTCAAAATGTTTTTTAACATTGTAGAAACATGGTTTACAAAATGCTGCCTCCTTCTTAATGCCAAAAAAAAAAAAAAACAAGCTCCTTCTCTTTACTCCCACCACTAAGTCCTCCCCCATAGATTTCTCAGTCACTTCCAATAATGGCACTACTATATTCCCTGACTCTACCACTAAACTGTTAGGAATTACCATTGATAATAACCTTACATTTGATTACCATATAAATAACACCATTAAAACTGTCAACAGAAAAATAGGCTCCTTATATAGAATCAAACCTTTCCTAACCCCAACAACCAGAACCAAGATTGCTCACTCCCATCTAACCTCAACTCTTCTGTACGCCTCACCTATATATACTAACCTAAAGAAAAATAATCTTAAACTAGCAACTTCCTATAATAACATCGCCAGATTTGCCACTGGCAATCCCTTTAGAACCCACCACTGTCTGAATCTTTGGCAGCTAGACTGGCTTGAATTCCAAAACCATCTGATTATCTCCCAACTCACCATTGCCCACAAGATATTTTACCAACCCAACACCACCCCTATACTCTCCAATCTCCTAATCCCCTATAAAAATCTGAATTCCATACGTTCTTCTAGCAAACTCCTCGCTAGCATAACCAAGTCTAACAACATGGCTGGTCACTTTCTGTTTACTAACACAGTGGGTAAAAACTGGAACCAGCTACCCAATGAACTAACCCAACTCTCTTCTTTGCCTCTCTTTAAACAAAAACTCAAAAAACACCTCAAAACGCACTGGTTATGCCCTTGTAGCAACCCCGACTAACCACCCACTTTCACTACTGATACCTCCTCTTCCAAATAAACTTACTAACATTTTAAGCTAATTCATGCAAGCAAGGCTGTTACTGTTTGAACTCCAATCAACATACTGCTGAAATCTTTCTACTTTTAATGTGTAGCATTCCTTATGAATCATACTGTGCTACATTTTTTATTGTCGCTTTCTCAAGTGTAAATATCTTCAGTATGTTATTATTACTTGTTTTACTTTTTTAAATCCTTAAAAATTACCTTTTACTTTTTTAAATCCTTTTAATTACCATGTAACAACATTTTTAATTTGTTTTATTTTGCTGGAGCTTTTCTCCCCGGGCCTCTACTGAAAATGGAAATATATCCAGCTAGACTCGCCCGGTTAACAAATGTAAAATAAAATTAAAAAAATAAATAAATAAATATACATAGTGGTTTTCTGTTTGCTATCATCCTTTTTAGGTAATTTGTTGTATGCTTCACCCATCATTATTTTATCTTGTTTAATTTGCTTAACTTACCCTTGTTTTGTTTTGTTAAGGTTTGTTTATTGTACACATTTTACATGTACTGTGTTCACACTCTGGCCTGTTAAGGTGAAAAACTGGTTCACTATGGTCAGTGCTGTACCCCAGTGGCCAAACTGAATGAATTCATAGGTTGTTAGTAGGCTAATGACCCAGGGGACTTTTCAAAGCCTAGACAAGTTTTGTCTAAAGATTAATGACGTCCTGTAACCAAATAGGACATTGAGGACTAGGCATTTATAAGCTACTTCTGTCCATAAGGGACATGGGTACCTGGCCTGGTGTAACTTTCCGATTCACCATCCAGTGGTCTAGGTTGTGTTTAAACTGGGTAATAGACAAACTCAGCTTCACATCGATAGGAAGCCTGTTCCATAGGAGGGGCAGTCTCTCCTTTTCCGTAGGAGGGGGCAGTCTGAATGAATAAATAAATAAAGTAAGTAAGTAAATGAGAGTTTTATATTTTGATTACTGTTTCTGGTTGAAGTATTGAAAGCACTCTGCCTGATTTGTCATGGTAAGATTTTTGCTCTAGCTGAGCTCTTGGCCAGGCAGGTAGTATATCTGGGTTGTGCTCTGATTACATCACCTTCGTTTTTGTTCTCTTTTCAAACAACAGCTGAGAAAGCAACAACTCTACTGGTTGTAACATAATATTTCTATGTTCATGCAAAGCTGAATAACGTCTTGTCTACAAGTGGCAACATGTTTTCTCATTATGTATTTGACAGTCTGTGTAACTGCCTCTACATTCTTATTTGATTGTGTATATCTCAGACTGGCTTTTAGATACTACATTTCCCATTCTTTTGCAAATCAGTAGCATTCATGACTGGCAAGTTGTAGCACATTATCAACTGTAAGGATGTCTGTAATCTATAAGGAGGTGTGGAATTACATGTTGTGACATCGTTACTCTTGGCCAGTAATCAAGGAGCCTCAATCCTCACCACTGCCACAGGTGAGGGACGTTAACTTTGAGCAAAAATAGATACAGTATTTCCAGATGCAGCTCTCTGCACCAAGCACAATTTCCCTTAAGAGCACACAGGGAACACACTCCTGTCCTGAGGCTGGGTTTGTCTCTCTCTCTCTGTCACCAGGCCCCAAATAAGACTCCCCACTGACACAACTAAAGAGTTAAATCCTTAGATGGGTGTTCAAATCCAAGTCCTCCATCACCTTCTCTGTGAAATCAGTGCTGATAAGGGTCCCTGTTCAAAGTAGCTGACACATACACTCTTTTTTGAGCTTTGGTTTTCAAACACACACACACACACACACACACACACACACACACACACACACACACACACACACACCTGGGAAAGGCTGGCACAGCTTTACTAGCACTACTAATTTTGCCCAGGCTATAAGGTAGATACACTTCCACCAGAACACCCACAAAGCCAGCTACTGTAAGGCTGTTACCAGGGTACCCAATTATATTGAGTGAAATTAATACTAATACCAATGGTGATGTTGACCAAACAACAAGGCTTTCAGAGTGGCTATAGTGTCACCAAATAAACATAAGTACTTTCATCGGTTAAAATATTCTCTAAAAGACCAGCCACAATGAAACGTTTAAATATATTTAATAATAAATAATAATATAATGTGAAAATACTAAATATTTATTTACAGTAAACACCAGAGTTTCAGTCATGTGAAAAAATAAAAATAACACATATGGAAAGGTTCACACAAATGCAGAAAAACAATACTTAACTAATCTTGCTATAGATTCTTGACTGATCTAAAGAATTACTGTCCCCTAGTTCACTTACTAGAGCAAGGCAGGTTGATGTGGGTTAGTGGTCCTTCTTTGTCAGGTTTCTCAAACAGACTGCTGAGAGCTGAGTGACATCTCTCACTAATATCTAAATATCATTTCAGTCCTGACTATAGAATATCATCGTATCTGGTCAGCTGACTGGTCCCCACACAACCCCCTTTACTAGAAACTTGAGCCAGGATCTTACACATGTGCCGTAATACACACACACACACACACACACACACACACACACACACACACACACACACACACACACACACACACACACACACACACAGCTTTGCCAAGATGTGTTACAGCATCTGGAAGCTATAAAACAATTTTAACACTTCCACTCTTCATATAGCGCTGCTAAGCCAGGATTCTCACAGACATTTTTCTCCGGCTACAGTCAGAACTATGAGATACAATCATTATGCCCTAAACCAGGTAATTTTATTTCAGACTATTTTTCAAAGTTAGCTGGACTGAGATTAACCTCTTCTCTTCCAGTATCCTCTGTTACAATATATTCATCTCAACAGTTACAATGCAGTCTGACATACATGTGTATTTCTTTCCTGTCCAGCAGGACCCACTGTTGGTACATTTTTAACGCAAGCTGCTTTACAAATACATTTTCAACGTAAGCACCTGAACAAATCAGTTTGATATGCAAATGACATATAGTTGTTTACAAAACTCCAGCTAACTATGCTGGCATATGTTACACATCCACTGCCCTACCTCTCCTGGCATAGCTGGCAATACCTCAATTTATCACACTTGTTATGAAAGAAACATAGTGATTGCAGCCTAGAGATACTGTGGCCATAATAGGAAACAATATATGACTACTACTAAATTTCTGAACCTTGCTACAGAAGTAAAGGTTGTCATCTGAAAGCTATAGTTACAGAACTTCACAGTAACAGAATCAAGGGCATGTATGACCACTGCAGGGTTTTTTGATTGTAATACAGTATTTAACCCAAGCTTGTTCTGAAGATGTAATCAGGCAGATTTATCATATGTAATCACATGGTCCTTTAGCCAAAAGACTTTGTGCTGAATCACACCAAGAATGCCTTTTCCAATTGTGGACTGCATGGAAAAATAATGAAAAGAGCTAAAGAGGACCCTAATGCCATATGCACTGTTGGAGTTTCCATCTGGTGGGGTTCAGGCTTGAATTAGTTAACTCTTATTCATGCTGAGATGGCATCCAAACAGTCTTCAGGAGAAGAAAGAATCAATATTTACTCCATAGGGAAGAAGAGTTGAACTTGAGTGCCAGCAGCTTAGCGGTGACTTCAAGCAAATAACATGAGGACTGCAGCAGAAAGAAATCTCATAGAAACAGCCTTGTCAAGGTTCCATAGTTCATAGTATCAGATGCCATATGGAAATAAAGAAGGACTATGACACTATACAGCTCAGAGTCCCTTGAAACAAGCAGCTTTGTCAGTACCTAATGACAGCAGTCTTGGGGTCAAGGTGTCTCCTGTTACTGCAGTGACAAAGATCAAGGTAGTCATAAGTAGAGTGTTACACATAAACTACTGTCTTTATAACCTTATCAGCAGTGGTAATATGAAAGGCAGAACTAAAATTGTGAAAAGTTAACAAACCCAGGGATGGTCTTTTAAGGAATGGTACGGCAATGGCCTCTTATTTTTTGTATGTATATTGTGTTTACCTTTACAACTGTGGCTTATTATTGGGCTGGAAAGGGATAGAGACAGAGCAACTCACTAACCCAGTTTTAATCAAATTATACTAAAGTTCATTAAAGAGCAAAAGTCGATTATTAACAAATGTAAGGCTGTGAAGATCGAAAGAATTTAAGTTTAATAACCCTCTTTCCTAAAATTTTACTTTCATTTTGTCATGAGGTTCTACTGACTATTTTAAAGCATGCATGGAGTTACCCATTTGTGACCTTAACCATTTGTCCATATTAAATGTCCAGGTATGCAACTTTATACACTGGACCGCAGGTAATGCTCTGGCTTTTGTTAATATCTCCTGCTTCAGTTTTTGATAGTCCTGTTTATCTGTATCATCCAAGTCCATATATGACTTTACCAGAGTTCTCTAGTCATATGTGATGATAGACTGTTAGTCCAGTTAGACTGAGGCCTATGCTTTCATGATGAACACTGTTCGAAGACCACTAAGCAGGCCTCCAAATAATTGTCCCGGCTCAGCTTCTTTTAGTGTCCATCATTTTTCTGGACTCCCAGTAAGGAAGTCTCCTGGTTTGCAGCTGCAGCAATCTGCAGAAGTAGTAGGTGCGGGCCAGTTGTACACTTCTGCACTAGTAGCTTTTTTATTTTGCTGAGACTCCATATGTATAGCTTCTAACTAGAACAACAGTTGTACTCCCTTCAGGTAACCCTTAAAACTGCCATGAAGCTTTTGCAACAAATCCTCATACAGACACAGACATTTTACAGCTTAGTATAACCTTTTTCCTGCCACAAAGAATACATCTCCATGCAGGCCAAAAGTTTAACTGTTCCTGAGATATAAAAGTATTCTAGTTAGTATAGCAATGTTCCTTTCACCTTACAGTGTAGCCTTACCTTCTGCGTGGGAAAGAGAAAAAAAATCTTAATCAGAGGACAAAAAACTCTGGCAGAACATTTTTAGGTGGCTTCAGGAAATGAAAGTTTGAACAGAAGCATTTTTCTTCCTGTTGTAATCTACCAGCTTAGCATTTTCTTGTAAATCAAGCCACAGAAGATTGTCTGTGGATAAAAGTTCTCACGACAATTATTGAAATGATTAGGGGAAGTCTGCATAGACAGTATGAATAAAACCTTGGGTCATCCCTGAAAACAGGCTGTTGGCTTACAAGGAGTCACCTGGACAACACACACATGTACACACAAGTTGTATATAAATTTGTTACATCTAAAACTTTGCATGAGCCCCAGTGGGTGTGCAGTAGTCAAACAATGTTGTTGTTTGACTTTTCGGCTTTTCCCGGTTAGGGGTTGCCTCAGTAGAACTCTGGTCCGCTAATGATTGGCAGTCGATTTTTATGGTGCTGAGTTGCCAGCCCAATGCCCAACCTTCAGCGAAGGCTCGCCCATTCACGCATGTCTTTCGGAGGCCACCCGACCACTCTGAGGACATGGCTCCAAACAAAAGATGCCAACACTCCAAGTAAAAAGAATACATTTATTAAGATTGTAGCAGTCAGAAATACCATAAGCGTTTGCAGTATTTCTGACTGCTATGATCCTAACAAATGGTGTCTTTTTACTTGCAGTTCTGGTATCTTTGTTTGCAGCTGTTATATGCACTTACAGGTTTGTCCATATATCTAAAAAGTATGTTTAGTCTGCAGCTTTTCTTTGTGTCTGATTTGATTGACAGATTAGTTGATCAACAGTATGGCTGTTCGATCACTGTAATAGCAGGATGGAGAATAAATCCTTTGCCTGCTAATGTGTTTCCTTGGAGTTGGCATATTTGAATAGCAGGGGACTTCAAGGGAGCTTGCTCCAAGCGAAAAACAGTATTTTATTATTTGCATGCTTATAAATTTGTCTTTGAACATGCATACTTTATTGTTGATACTTAACATATTTAATTTTTTTTATGGACGATACCCATGCTGTATAATTTGCAACACTGATTATTTTACATATTTTCATTGCGCATGTAAGATATATATATATATATATATATATATATATATATATATATATATATATATATGTATATATATATATATATATATATATATATATATATATATATATATATACATACATATATATATATATATATATATATATTTTTTTTTTATTTGTCTATATAGAGATGTACACCCACAATCATACACTATATACTCTCTACATTTCTTTTCCAGCTACTGATCCTTGTTCATGTCTACCCATGGTACACCATCATGCTGTTTAATATTGGAAAGGGGGCTTTATTGATCATCATCCTCTTGCGGCCATTTCTAAAGCAGTGCCTCAAAGTGTTTTGCAACAATGTAGCACTGCATCACAGCATCTGATGAGATAAGTGCCACAATGTATTTTCCTACAGTTTCCCTGAGGTTAAAGATAACCATAAACACATAGCGGTATCAACATGGGGAACATGATTTTTACAGTCTTTTTTGTTGTTTTTTTTTTTTTTTTGTCCTTTCAACCTTCATTGAAAATATCCGCTGTTAGAATGACGATTGTAATCCGCACTTTATGCAGTGGTAAGTCACTGAAGTGTTATAAAACACTTCTAAGGTGGATATGAAATTTATTCTAGCTGCCTGGGTCTTAACTTACAAAACTTATGTCTGTAGCTTTTGCAAAAGCTTCAACCTTATCTTGATTGCTGACGTAAAGAAACCCGAGCAACATTCCCCTTGGAGTGGGAACCTGAGCAACATTCCCCTTGGAGTGGAAGTTGGGTAGTTAAGGCGGGAAGTAATTTCTCATCTTTCTTCATGTTCTTTTGTAATTTCCACTTGTTGGTAAAGGCTCACAGTGTTCTACCTGCATATTAAGACAGATTATCTTCTTGCTAGCCAGCTGAATCAGAAAACGATTGCTGCAGTAGTTCTAAAGAACTTTTCATCACTCTGACAAAACAGCAACTGTGGTTTCCCTGATATTTTTACAGTTAAACTAGTACTTGCAGCTAAATTGAACATCAGCTCTTCAGGGAGATAATTAAAGGTCAGCAACACAAATGCCTGTCTTTCACCATCTTGAATGAGTGAGCAGTCAAATCATGTTCTCAATCTTGACTTCTGGGACTCGTCTACATTTGCAAATATTACCAGTCAGTAAAAAGAATTCAGTATTTTAACACAGAACAATTGCTTGCTGTTTCTGTTAATAAGCTTGTGCTCAAATACTTTTCAAAAGTCAGCAGTTGTCTACATATTTTTCCTGAAAGCAAGATGAAATAATTTTAAACAAATATAATCAAATGCCAAACAGAAAATATCAGTAATCAATACTAATATTTTCACATATTTTTATCAACACTCAATGTTTTTTGCAGTTTGAAATAAAAATTGATTCAAAGCTTATAAGCATTTTATATCTGTTTGTTCTGGGTGCCTGATTTTATTAGTATCAGTGGCATGCTGTTTAATAACTTGTCATTGCTCCGATATTCTTAATGATAAATACATGGCAATGCTATTTCTGAAGTCATTATTTTAATGGCGTAGAGATGTTCCATTAGGCTAACCTTTTAAGGCCTCGTAATTTCCCTGGGTGATGAAAATTTAGGAGTCATTTTGTTGGACTTGTTAAGAGAATAGTGAAAGGCTAAGAGGTTGGAAGTGTTGCCCTGTCATTACCCATCTGTCAAAACTATGATGTTATGATTAAATTGCTTATTACATGCTTCAGATATTATAAATTAGTTTGTAAAGTATGCATTTGCTCTGATACTTTGACCTTCTTATGGGCTCTGTGGCCTCTAAAGTATAAAATGAAAAAACAAGGTCACTAGAAGCAGTGTGAACTCTGACAAAGGCTTTACTGTCTTGCAGATTTAATATCTTTAATTTGAACATCTGGGCCAAGTTGTGCCATACACACAGCTCGCTGCATATTTTTCTAAGGATGCTGTCAGATGCCCAAAATGTCTGTTGTGCTCTTATCTGACTTTTGGGAGTTAGCGCAAAATAGACTGAATTACCAAGGACACTTTGCCTTTTTGAAAGATACACTGTTTTATGCTGAGGTATATATAAAAGTAGACTCACTCAGCAACATATCTCAGCTTTTGTGGATTCATTAATCAAACACTACCAGTCATTAGGAATAAAAGTAGTGCTATTCATTGTTCCCGCTTCTGCAATAAGCCCATAGGTTATACGGGTTGCTTCCTGCCTAGGAAACAAAAACTGGTCAGCTTCAAAAAGCTCCACCCCCCCCCCCCGGACTCTTTCATTCTCACTGCTGATTGGCTAATCCCAAGGAGAAAAATCAGCAGTCAGTAAAACTTTTTTTTTTTTTTTTTAATATCTGTTGGACCAGATTACCCATTCATGTAAAGCAGAGCTATTCCCTAAGCTATTCAAACACAGTTTGGCCAGTGGATGGGGAATTGCAAGTTCACCACTGGCTTGTTGACAAGGCAACTTGTAGATGCCCTAAGGCACAGGCATATACCATTTCTGATCCTTGGGCACTGATACCTGGTTAAACTGCGGCATCAATGGCTAGGCTTAATGAAGGAGAAGTTGTCTTGCCAGGGTATAGTAGTTTATTTGTGGAAGACCAAAACAACTTGGGATTGTTTAGGTATGTGATTTGAAGGATGGAGAAATAGGATTGTTTATCGTCTGTTATTTTTCGATGTGACAATGCATTAATTTCTTAGCAAGGTTTCTTAAGTATCTGAAGTGTTGATAACTAGCCTGGGTTTTATATTTGGACTCTGGGTTCCATTCTTTTCATTTTGAAGAAGTACTTGCTTGCTTTTTATTTAACCAGGCTGGAAGGTTTGACCTGAATCTCTCTCTCTCTCTCTCTCCCCTGCTGCCCCCCCCCCCCCTCAAGTGGCATATGGCCATTTAGAATGTTAAGGAAACTTGATTGAAATGGGTTACTGCATCATCTACTGGCATGGCAATTAGAATATTCCAGTTGTACAGTTTCAGTGTGGTGATAAAGTTACTTAAATTAGTTTTTTACATTGTGCACATGTTTATAAGTTACTTGTACATACTGAGATGGCTTGTGATGCTGTAAGTTGGCAGATGTTCACTGATACTGTCAGCAAAGCAGCCAGAGGCGTTTGTTATTCAATCTGTTTGTAAGGATTCAATCTAAGATGGATTTTTTTGTGTGCTTATGTATTCTAGTTGTATCTTTTATTAATTGGGAAATTTCAAACAAATTCATTGATGGGGTGGTTGTGCCCTTTTAATCCTAGTTTATGTTGAGGTTTCCCATTATAATGGTTTCCTGGGGTATATTTTCAAATATGTTGTTCTACAGTGCACATGTTTTGTCCTAGTAAGTTATATAGTCCAGTGATGCAGATGTTTTTTTTTTTTATTTCCGATTTTAGCCAGGTTTCTGTGGCAATGACTATATCTGGGGTATAGAATAAGATGTGCTTGGAATTCTTGGAGTGTATTGCAAATACTCTTGAGGTTAATATTTTGTAGTATTAAGCCATATTTGTTTGTAACTAGGGGTGTGAGGCTTTGGGTAAAAAAAGGGTAGGAAATTGTTACAGATTATGACTTAGCAACAATGTCTCATTTTAGACAGATGTTACCACTGAGTTTCAGACAAGTGGTGTAGTGATAGAGATGGAAGTAAGATTTAGATATGGATTTGTTTTTAAGGAAGAGGTATATACTTTTCAGGTCATTTTTACATATTTGTAGTCAAAGAGGTTGGAGGGATTTGGGGTGTATATTTCTGTTGCAAACTGATGATGTTATGAATGGTGTATGTGAGTGAGGGTTGGTGAGTGAGTTGGTTTTGAGAGAGACGTGAGTCTGGTAATTAGTTGGTTGTGTGTGTAAAAGTACTAGTGAGATTGTGTGCAGGTATGGCATTATTGTGTGATGTGTGATGGTTTGTTGAAGTTTGTGTGAGGTTCAGTGAGTTGTGGATGACTGATTGATGAAGCATCTAATTATTAATGGTTGTGTGTGTTTTTGTGAGATGGAAGCAGAGAATGTGCCAGTATTGTGTATTGGACTAAGGTCGAGAAAACCTGATGAACTGAAGTTTATACAGGAGTAGTGTCATGTTGCGTCCCTATAGGATTACTGAAGTTTCAAAACTTTGAACATCATACGGCTGAGACTATATGATCGAAGTTTTGAAACTTCAGAATTAAAATAAGAAAAAATAAAAACAATTTTTTTTACGTTTTCACATTCATGCCCCTCCCTGCACCCCCCACACCCCCTGCTAACTAAATATACCAACTCCGAGATCGCACTTCAGCGAGGAAAACGGTAAATTTCCCATTCCATGCTGTACAGTGATCTCCATTTTGAAACTTCACTAATCTGATAGGGACCTGTTATACTGTAAAAGCACACATTAGGTTGTCAAAGCCACTCACACAGTACTCTCCACACATAATATACAACACACACACAGACCAACATATGCTGAGGCATTTAAATGCAGTCTTTCTAAACAAAAAAGACCTCCTAGGGCACCCATAAGGAAAGATTATCCTCAGCAAACCGAAAAGCATTCAACAACGGCAACACATAACAACATACATACAGCACAGGGCAAGAAAACACACATCCGAGGACTCTCTTCATAGGGTACTCCATTGTAAGACCTAGCAATGCTCCTCTAACAAGGCTGAACAAGGAGAAGATAACGATTAGTTGCACGTCTGAAGCCACTGTCTGCCAAATTACACATGCACTCAAGTCACTGCACCACAGGTACCAGTATGATTCCATCATAGTGCATGCAGGTGTAAATGACCAGAGATGTACCTCCCTAGATGATCTGAAGAGAGACATTATAGATGTCTCTGACCATGTGTCTCAAGCTAGTATGTGCCTAGCACTGAGCAGCATATTACCTTCACCAAGAATGATAACACAATACCATCAAAACATGATTGATTGTAAGAGTTGGCTGAGTTTCTGATGTCATTCTAAGGCAATCCAATGCTTGTCAGCATGGGAAGACATGGGTAACAAACCATGACGCTTTGTCAGGGACGGTCTGC
The DNA here is from genome assembly GCF_019279795.1 of Protopterus annectens. Classification (NCBI taxonomy): domain Eukaryota; kingdom Metazoa; phylum Chordata; order Ceratodontiformes; family Protopteridae; genus Protopterus; species Protopterus annectens. Next base: position 1,148,859,406 of record NC_056744.1, read on the forward strand.
ACCTGTCCCCAAACCATGACGCTTTGTCAGGGACGGTCTGCACCTGTCCCCAAACCATGACGCTTTGTCAGGGACGGTCTGCACCTGTCCCCAAACCATGATGCTTTGTCAGGGACGGTCTGCACCTGTCCCCAAACCATGATGCTTTGTCAGGGACGGTCTGCACCTGTCCCCTTTAGGCTTTTGAAAATTGGCTAAAACTTTATCATTCCCCTTAAAGCCTTTTTTAGGCAATGACAAATTGTCAAACCTATTGCCATAGCAAAATCAACTCAACTGAACCTCAGTGTGTTACTGTTCAAGGTCAGACTAAATAAAAGGCTAATCTCCCTCCAAGTCATCCTCACTGTAGAGAATATAGACAACTGTGTAGCTACAGAGATATGCTTTAAAGCTGCAGAAGGTACTCAGACAGTGCAAGGTTTCAGCACCTTCCAAACTTTTAGAAAAGTAGCTGCATAGACAGGGACTAAAGGTGGGTGATTCTCGATACACAATAGTAACAAGCATACCTCCGGGTTGCTTAAAAAGAATATGTGTTGGAGTTTCTCTACGTGCAAGTCATCATAGCTAAAATCTTGTACCATATCCTAAGAAACTATAGGTCACCCTCTATGTCCCATGAAACTTATACTTAAACCTGTTGGAGACAACTCACCATCCAACGTAACACCTTACTTATGGGGACTTTAATTACACCTCTGTAGAATGGGAATCCTACATGGCCCCAAATCTGCAGGCACACAGAATCCTGGACTTTGTAAATATAAACACCCTTAATCAGTTAGTACATACAACCATTAGCAGTTCCAACATAATGGATCTCATATCCACAAATATGGAAGAGTACTGCACCACCCCCAATGTCACATCCTACCTAGTAAGGTCTGACCATAAAGCTGTTTCCTTCAGTATCAAAATCAACTCACTAACCTCAGTAAACCAAATGAGAATTAGGAACTCTTCCAAGGCAAACCACCTTTTAATTAGTGATGGTTTTTCAAAATTCACTCTCCCCCCAAATCCCGAAAACATAGCAGCCTATGCTGAAATGTTCACAGAAACTCTCTACAACCATATCAGTGGCTGCATAGAGGCTCCTGTACCTACAAGAAGTAAGCCCAAAACTAACGCCAAAAAAAACTATCCTGGTGGCATCCCAAATTAAACTGGGTATACAACAAAAAGAAAAATATCATGGTTAAAATCAGGAAGTGTAACTCCCATAAAGAGTAGACCTGCCATCAAAATAAACACAGCTAAGAGGACTAATTAATTTCAATAATTCCAATTCTAAGGTCAAAGTAGTCACCCAGGCAAAAGATAACCATAAGGCCTTATTTAGCTAGACAGAAACCTCAAAGGCAGCAGCACACCGCACTGTGCTGAACTGGTGGTTAAGGGTGCCACATTCACTGAGCTAGGTGATGTAGCAAATCAGCTGGATGACAATTTCACTTCCAACTTTACCCCCCACTCACCACCAGCCACCTCTGAAAATACCTTCAAACATAACCCCTCTAGTTATAAATAGAGTGCATGTCCTGGCTGCATTTGCTAAGTCCAAGAACACAGCCTCAGTGGGCCATAATAATATCCCAGGATGCCTGCTGAATAGTCACAAATATGACCTAACAGGGCCACTGGAGTTATTATTTAACTGTAGTCTTAAAGCAGACTTCAGGCCATGGGAATGGAGAGCTGCAACAGTCATTCCTCTTTATAACCGCGAACCATCAACAGATCCCAGAAACTACAGATCCACTAGTCTGACTAGTCTTATATGCAAATCCATGGAAAGAATTATCGTAGATATTATCAACAGAGACACAGAGGAGACCTTCAGACACTGGATCCATCTTAGTTTGGCTTTGTCAAAGGAAGGTCATGCGTACTGAACCTGATAGATTTCTTTGTGAAGGTCCCCAAGGCAATGGATGAGGGTGAAGCAGTGCATACTGTTCACCTTGACCTGACTAAGGCATTTGATAAAATGCCCCTAATCTGGCATTAACAAACTTATGGAATTAGGCATAAACCCCAGTATAACATGCTGGATAGCCAGCTGGCTCACAGATAGGACCCAGAAAGTTAGGATTGGTGAGAGCACCTCCTCAAAGAGGCCAGTCACCAGTGGAGTCCCTCATTGTTCTGTGCTGGGCTTGCTCCTCTTTGGCATCTACTGTACTTCTAAAAAGTCAAGGCTAATGTCAGTGGCCTCTAGCTGACCACATTTGCAGATGATTGCAAAGTGGGAGCGGGCATAAAATCGCCCCCCCCCCCCAAGACACTGACATCTGACAAGAGACTCAACGCAGACAGTTGACAGGTGCCATGCAAAAAAATACAATGTTGCAACTTTTGGGAAGTCATCCACCCCACTAAGCTGCGTCCTCAATAAAACATCCTTAAGATTTCACCCACTAGTCAGGGATCTGGAGACACATGTAGATTAACCTGATCTTCGACCAACATGTATCCATGGTAGAAAGGAAATTGCTGTATGTTGTTCATATTTTATATGCATGGCATATAGGTCCAGGAAAGTCATTGTACCATTATATCCAGCCCTCATCAGACCCATCATTGAATATAATGCGCTCTTCGGTATGTACCTGACCAGACACACACAGCAACTAGAACATCCGCAAAGCTTCCTTACAAAAACATGCAGGACATAAACACAGTGTCCTACATGGATCACCTCAAAGCCCTATCTCTATAGTCCGTCTCCTACAGACTTCTGAGAAGTGATCTATGCCTGGCATACAAGGCATCCCTTGATCCTGCTCTATCTCCTACAGACTACTGAGAGGTGATCTATGCCTGGCATAGAGGGCATCCCTGGATCCTGCTCTATCTCCTACAGACTACTGAGAGGTGATCTATGCCTGGCATAGAAGGCATCCCTGGATCCTGCTCTATCTCCTACAGACTACTGAGAGGTGATCTATGCCTGGCATACAAGGTATCCCTGGATCCTGCTCTATCTCCTGCAGACTATTGAGAGGTGATCTATGCCTGAATATAAGGCATCCTTGGACCTTGCTCTGATGAACCTTTTGCACATCCACAAAACAAACAGCATCAGAACTACTAAATCTAAAGACCTAAATTTTGCTTGCAACATAAGTAGGACTTGTTAGAGAGACAGTTTTGTATCACAGAGAATTCCCTTTCTGTGCAACGGGCTCCCCATCCATGTGAAGCAAAGTTCCTCCCTAACCTTATTTAATCGTAGCTTGGACCATTGGTTGGGAAATCAAAAATTCACCCCTGGTACCCACGGCTCTGATGGACAGAGGTAGTCAGTAAATCATGTTGTGACTAACAATTATCCCTATAGAAACATCTAAAATATATAACTTAAGGGACACATTTAGATTGCAAAGCTAGGCTTATAAGAAGGATTGCTATCATATTCCCATAGCCGTAGACCTCAGGAATGTAAGATTCTGTGTTTTTGGGTCACATTTTCAGTTCTCTGCATTAACCTTATGTTTATCTTCAGCTTTACGGGTATTTAGAAAATGTCTAACCCTGGTTATAGCTTATTGCAGATTAAATGACATTCACATCTTTTCTTATTCAGGTAACTAGATTATCTTTGCAGAGTCTTTTTCCGGATATCAAGAGTCATTAACATAAGTTATGTCACTTGACCAGCCATTGCTTCCAGATAACTATTGTAAAATCCTCTTGAATCCATTTCACAGGATTATGTTTCTAGAATGCCTTATAGATTCTTCTCTTCAAAAGGTCTTTTTAACACAAGACAAGGTGGATCTTTATCTGAAAATTTTCCTGAACTTCTGCAGTCAGTCTCAGACTTCCTGCAAGAGAATTTCATAGGATCCTAGGCTTCATGGTTTCTATGATTCTCATGATACCTCTAGCCAGATTACACTTGAGAAAGATACAATGGTTTCTAAAAAAAAACACATGCACCCAGCATTCCTTGTGTATCAAATTCCAGTTTGGGGCTTTATAAAAATGGAACTGCATTGGTACAGACAACAAATTCCACTGAACCCAGGTCTCCCTTTCTCTACAATACCACAGTCATGTGGTATATAAACAAGCAGGGAGGTACAAGGTTCTATACCCTATTCAGCCTGGCAGTAATGGCTTGGAAATTAACTTTTCAGCATTCCTTAACCCTCCAAACATCTTACATTTTGTCAGAGAAAAACATAGTGCCAGACAAGGTGAACAGGACGCGACAGAACTTCATGAATGGAAATTGAATAAGGGCGCCTTCTATTAACTGATGCAGTTGTGCAGAACACCTCAAATAGATCTGTTAAACTCCTTTCAAAACGGACAATTAAACTAGGTCTACCCCAGAACTCCTTGCAAGCAAGCCTAGAAAATAGATGCAATTTCATTCATTTGGAAGGAAATGTTCCTCTATGTGCTTTCACCCTTTCCATTGATATCCAAGGTAATTCTGAAGATTCAAAATGATACCCTAAAATCATTGCAGTAACCCCCTTTTGGCCCAGGCAGCATTTGTTCCCCTTCTAATGGAATTGGCCAAGCTAAATTACTGCAAGCTTCTTCACAGACTGTATCTATTCATACAAGACATGAGGAGTTTGATACACCCCACTATTCACCAACTTCAACTGACTGTGCATGGCTGATTCAACTTTAACAGCTTTTAAGCCCTTATTTCACAATGACGTGCAACAGGCATTTAAGGAGGCACAAAAGTCTAGTTTGTGCCTAACCAGTAATCGGGGGCCTGTCAAGGATTTTGTGCCACTGTTTGTATGACTTAATTTACTCTGGCCTTGTTTATTTTTCTTTTAAAGTTCATCTTGCAGTTATTTCAGCATGTCTGCCGCTCTGTCCTCCTCTTTGTTTGTGGTGAAACAACGTCTGAAGGGAGTTTTACTTCTGAGACTACCATTTAAATAGGTTGCATCTCCTTGGGATCTCAACTATATTCTGGAGAAGTTGACTATGCCACCCTTTGAACCTGCACATCAAGTAGATTTAAGGATGTCCTTCATGGATGCATCTGCAGTCATAACAAGTGGGTTGTCCTGTCGTCAGGCAGCCCTGCAGTCGGCCGGATTCCAAAGTCCGGGTCCGGCTGATGTCGCACTCCACCCGACGTCATCTCTGTTGGTCTTCGGGTATAAAAGCATCAGCCGACGCCATTTTCCTCAGTCTTTCTTGCCGCGTGGTAGCAGAAGCTGTTCGCAAGTGCCTGTCGGTCGGATCCAGAGATTACTTCTACGAATACTACTTAAGACTTCTAAAGCTAAGTACCCGTTGGGGACTCTTTCTTGCCTCAGCCGATGTCAGAAAAAGTTAACAATTGTTTAACCTGTGGGAAACAAATACCTCATTAAGATTTCCACTCTTACTGTCTGCCTTGTTTAGGCCCAGCCCACGACGTAGCAGCCTGTTCGGCCTGTGCCTCTTTCAACCGGGCGACGGCTTTAGGCCGGTCGGAGTTTGCAGAACAGTTTTTCGGTACTGATTTTGTGTACATTATGCCGCCGGATCCTCCGACTACCCAGTCTTCAAAACGCAAAGATAAAGACCGACAGTTTCGGCCGAAACCACGGTAAAGCAAACGAGTGTCTCGGTTTGGCGAAACCGAGAAAACTGATCTTAGCACAGCTGAACCTATTCTTACTACTGAGGCCCCTGCTACAACTCTTGAATCGACCTCAGAATTTTTACCCACTACGGTGGTTGACTTATCAGACACCATCCCTTGGATGTCTCTACCCCAGCACGTGGTGCTGCTAGGCCTCCAGCAGCCATGTCCATTAAGGCCTTCGCCAGGGCTAAAGCAGCCAAGACTACTAAATCAGTGCCTGTTAAAGCCCCGACATCCCGGCCCTCTTCTAGTTCTCAAATGCTTTCTTTGGCAGAAGATTTAATTTCTTTAATTAGAGGATCTCAATCTCACCCAGACAGGGCCTCTCAGCCCCCAGAGAAGAGACCTAGGCCAGAGCCCGCTGAGCCAGTGTCTTCTGATGACTCTGCTGATGAATCAGACATAACTGACCAGCCAGAGGCTCCTTCTCCAATTTTGAAGATTCTGATGCTGAAGAATCCATTCCTGCTGCTTCCCACCAGAAGAATTCTCCTTTGGGGAAACCTTGCATGCCATGCGAGAACAGTTCAATGGCAGCAACAGGATTTTTCAGACTCCAGAAAAGACTTAGAACCTTTCTGCACCTCCCACAGCACAGGCCCTTAGCTATACCTCCTGTTCTATCTGTGGTGGATGATGCTTTTAATGATGTTTCCTCCGCTCCAGATTCTTTACCCCAGCCCCTGCCAAACCAGACAGATTTTACAGGGTGCGAGACACTCATCACCACCTTTACAAGGCCCGACTTGCAGACCCAGAACCTATCTCCGAGGTTCGCAAGGCAGTAGCATGACCACAGCTAAAACCCTATTCCTTCTGAAAGGGAAGCAAGGTCATTAGACAGATGGGGTAAAAGGTCTACACTTCAGCTACTCTCTCAGCTAGAGCTTTAAACTGTCAGTTTCACATGATACAATACCAAGAGTTTATGCTTGATCAGTTAACTAAAAACTAACCACTGATGAATCTCTTGATAAGAAATATGTATTAGAGATGGTAAATAACATACAACAGGTTAGCAACCATTCCTTAAAATGTGGCTATGATGCACTGGAGGCTTCATTTAGATCAGCCATGACAGGCACAGTGATAAGAAGGCATGCATGGCTAAAGGAACAAGCTTTACGGATCTTGTTAAAGCCAAGTTGCTAGATGCTCCTATGGACAAGACAAGTTTGTTTGGTACACCTGCCCAGCAGGTTATGAAGAAAATGGAAGAAAAGGCAAAATCTGTTCAAACTGTTAAAGATTTCTTGCAGGTTCAACCCCAAGGTTTAGCAGGAACTGGCCTGCCAAAATTGGTCCTTTCCTGACTCCACAAAATTTCAAAGGGGCAGGAATAGACGTTCCAGAGGCAGAAACCAACCCAGAGGAGGTGCCTACAGAGGGCGACAGTGGCAAGGTAACAACAGAGGCACAGACACAGCCACTGCCACTACATCAGCACAACCACAGTGACTTAATCCTAACTCCGCCTACCAGGGAACAAATAGCAGCTCCTCTAGGCGGAAAGTTAACCTTATTTTCAAAGAACTGGCACTACATAACAAAAGACAAGTGGATTTTACAAACCATAGATCAAGGTTACCGGTTTCACTTCCACACTTTACCAGTCAAAGAGGAATGCCAAATCTACCTCCAAATCAAAAAACAGAGGCTCTACGCCAGATAATGGAGTTAGCCAACATGAGAGCTGTGGAAAGAGTGCCAACAGCAGAACAAGGAAAGGGGTTCTATTCCAGACTATTCCTAGTTCCAAGAAAGGAAAAAGTTGGAGACCAATTCTCGATCTGTCCACCTTAAATACATACATCATTGTCCCAAAATTCAAAATGCTGACCCTACAGCAACTTCTTCCCATGCTGGGCAAGGAGTCTTGGCTGGTAACTCTAGATCTCAAGGAGGCATACCTGCACGTCCCCATTCGACCAATCTGCAGAAGATACCTCAGATTTCTTGCAGGATCAGAGCACTATCAATTCTCAGCATTGCCCTTTGGCTTATCTACTGCCCAGAGTATTCACAAAATGCCTGGCATCAGTAATCATTGCAGACTACAGGAATTCAAATTTACCCATACCTGGACGACTGCCTGCTACAAGGGACAACAAAAGCAAGCTGACAACAGATTTACAAAGGGTCATTTACTTGCTACAAGGACTGGGATACACAGTCAATTTACAAAAGTCAAGGCTGATACCATCCCAAACAAGGACATTCTTGGGCGCGAATTGGACACAGTACAACAAATGGCATTCCTGACTACAGAAAAACAAAAGAACTTCCACTTTACTTCTTGGCACTAACAAAACTGAACAAGTTAACAGCAAGAAAATTTCTGCAGGCCTTGGGCTTCATGGCATCATGCATAATCTTGGTCCCATTTGCCAGACTACATATGAGGAAACTACAGTGGTACCTAAAGAATTTATGGTCCCAACACAGACACAGTCTAGAAACAGAAATCCCACTAATTCCATGCTTAAAACAGGAGTTCCTATGGTGGGCTCAGGCATGCCAGTCAAACCCAGGCCTACCCTTTCGCAGATGTCAACCAAGCCAGACCATCACAACAGGCGCTTCAGACCTAGGATGGGCGCCCACATGCTGGACAAATGCGTGCAAGGATTGTGGACACAGGATCAACTTCACCTGCACATCAATCTAAAAGAAATGCTGGCAGTAAAACTGGCAATCCAAAAGTTCAAACCATTCCTCAAAGAGGGCCAGTTGATGATAAGGACAGACAACACCACAGTCATGTGGTACATCAACAAACAGGGAGGCACTCATTAATACCCCTATGCAGAATGACCTTGGAGCTGTGGACCCTGGCACTCAGCTACAACATTCAGTTACAGGCAATATTTGTACCGGAAAGACAATACTCTAGCAGACATATTAAGCAGAACCACTTCGGATGCCCACGAATGGACATCTTCAAGACCATCTCAAAGAAATGGGGAATGCCACAGATAGACCTATTCGCATCACCTCTCAATCACCAGCTCAAAAAATTCTGCACAAGGACATTCCATCCACTAGCATGGAAAGTGGACTCACTCTCCTTCAACTGGAAAGGCCTAACAGCATATGCATTCCCACCTCTTCCTTTGATACACAAGGTACTACTAAAAATCAGGGAAGAACATCCAAGGATAATCCTGATAGCCCCAAACTGGCCAAGACAACACTGGTACCCACTACTGAAGAGCATGTCTCGGAACAATATGTGGCCAATACCCCTGATGCCTTTGATGTTAACTCAGAACAACTACAGCATCATACATCCAAACCTAAAAACGCTACAACTGACTGCATGGAACATCACATAGCAGCAGCTAATCCAGAACTTTCTCAAAGAGTTAAAGACATTATTCTTGAAGCACGCAGACCTTCAACAAGAAGGAACTATGCTGGAAAATGGAAAAGGTTTGTCATTTGGAGAAGAGGAAAAGATGTGTCAAACATAGATATGCCTAACATTCTGGAGTATCTGGCGAACTTCTTCATTCAGGCCTGTCCTACTCCTCCATCAAGATACATGCATCAGCTATTTCAGCAGAATACAGCTTTGATCCACCTGTTTTTCGCACCCTTTGCTCAGGCAGTTCCTCAGAGGAATCAAGAATGTAAAACCTCCAAGGAAACCACCATTACCAGCTTGGGATTTAAACTTTGTGCTAGAAAAGTTGACACTATCACCCTTTGAACCAGCAGCAACAGCAGACCTACAACACCTGTCATGGAAAACTGCTTTCCTACTGGCAATTACTTCAGCAAGGAGGGTTTCAGAATTACAGGCCTTAATGGTAGTGCAACCCTTCCTAATCTTCCACCAAGATAGAGTGTCCATGAGGACTAATCCTACATTTATGCCCAAGGTGGTATCCAGAGTATCTTTGAACCAGGCAATCCACCTACCTACCTTCTTTCCCAACCCACAAAACAGAGGGGAAAGAATACTGCATACCTTGGATGTACATAGACAGCTACGCTACTACTTGGACAGAACAAAAATAGCAGAAAGACTGACCAACTTTTGTAGCCTATGCAACAGGAAGGGAAGGAAAAGCTATTTCCAAACAGACAATCTCCAAATGGATAGGAAATTGCATACGATACTGTTACTCCTTCCATGGAAAACCAATTCCACAGAACATAAGACCTCATTCTACAAGAGCAACAGCCACTACCACAGCCTTCTTACCAAAGACATTATTTACTTGGACCTCCGTGCATACATTTGCCAAGCATTATAATTTGCCTCTATATTCCAGATCCCGAGCAGGGTTTGCCACTGCTGTACTGCAAGGGATCCTAAACACACCATAATCTACTTTTATCCTCCTCCCTAGTTGGCTATGGTATTCTACCCACTTGTTATGACTGCAGATGCATCCATGAAGGACATAGTACAGTTTTGTACCTACCATAAATGTAGATGTCCGAACTGGATAGCATCTGCAGTCAGGATTACCCTCCTCCTTCCCTCTGTGGTACTCTAGGGTGTTTACCCTCCTAATAGCTAGCTGTTGGAGTCTTTTATGGTGTATTTGTTTGTATATATGTACATATATGCTTATTGTTGTGTTTACCTCTATCTATTTGGAAACATTGGCATCTATCCAAATTTTAGCCTGCAAGAGGGCTACTGGCATCTGGGGCAAGAAACACTGAGGAAAATGGCGTCGGCTGATGCTTTTATACTCGAAGACCAACAGAGATGACGTCGGGTGGAGTGCGACATCAGCCGAAGCGGAGACTTTGGAATCCGGCCGACTGCAGGGCTGCCTGACGACAGGACAACCCACTTGTTATGACTGCAGATGCTATCCAGTTTGGAAATCTACATTTATGGTAGGTACAAAACTGTACTTTCTTGATTTGCAAAACTGTAGATGTTCATTGTGCATACAGCTGCAGTAATTACAGATGGGTTCTCTGCCGTCAGGCGGGTCCTCAGTCGGCCGAATTCCAAAGTCTTGGTCCGGCGTCGGTTGCTGTCGCTTTCCTTCCTGACGTCAGTGAGGCAGGGGTATATAAGACACAGCCGACGCCATTTTCTCCAGTCTTTTTTGCCGCGCGGTGCCCGAAGCAGAAGCAGTTCGCAAGTGCCGGTCGGCCAGCTCCTGAATTTACGAAAAATTGGAAACCAAAGTCTTCATTAAAGCTAAGTACCCCGTTGGGGAAACTTTTGTTGCCTCAGACCAATGTCAGAAAAAGTTAACAATTGTATTTCTTGTGGGAAGCAAATACCACATAAGGATTTCCATTCCCTCTGCATACCTTGTTTAGGCCCAGACCACGATGTCTCGGGCTGTCGCTTTTGCGCTACTTTCAATAAACGCACTATTAAGCGTCGGGCGGAGTTCGCCCAACACTTTTTTGGTAAAGCATTTGATTATAAAATGTCGTCGGAGACTCCGACTACCGTTTTGTCCAAAAAACGCAAGGACAAGGACTGACACGCGAGGCCCGCAGTCCCCACCGACACCACGCCAAAACTGGCTACACATGGTCCGGTTCTCAGCGAGACGCCTATGCAGTCCCTGACCGACGACACTTCTTTGGCGGTGTCTTCTGTAACCGAGACCACAGGTACCTCGGCCCATACCCAGACTACAACCACCGAAGCCACTGTAAGCATTGAGCCTCCTAATGTGGACAGGTCCACTTCCACCCATGGTGTCTTTAGACCCTCATCTTCCTTTTCCATTAAGGCCATTACTAAGTCCAAATCAGCCAGGCATCCCAAGAGGCCTGTTGCACAGGGCCCATCCCCAGGCCCCATGCCTAAAAAGCAGATGCTTAAAATGGCTGAGGATTTAATTACTCTTATCAGGGGTTCCCAACCCCCTCCATACAAGAGACCCAGAGTGGAGGAAGATTCTCCCTCTTCTGATCAGGGCTTCATTCTTTCAGAACATTCTGATGTAGAGGAACACTCTTACTCCCCTTTTGAAGATTCTGATGCAGAGCAGTCCATTCCTTCTGTATCTCCTCCTGAGGATTTTTCTTTTGGGGAAATCTTGCACACCTTGAGGGAACACTTCCATTGGGAAGGCCAAGACTTTTCTGATTCCAAGAAAAGACTTAGGGAATTTCTTTTGTTACCTCAACACAGACCTCTGGCGATACCTCCTGTCTTGGACATACTTGATGATGTTTATTCGGAAGCTTGCCTTAATCCGGATTCCCTGCCTCCTGCCCCAGTCAAGCCTGATAGGTACTACAGAGTTCCTAACTTTCACCAATTTCTTTACAAAAGCCATAATGCTGACCCTGAAACCATTTCTCAAGGCCCCAAGAGAATGAAGGCCTCTACTGCTAAGAATCCACTACCTTCCGAAAGTGAGTCAAGATCCTTAGAAAGGTGGGGAAAAAAGGTATATACCTCGGCCACCCTAGCCATGAGGGCCTTAAATTGTCAGTTTCATATGCTTAAATATCAGCAGTTTCTGTTATCACAATTAAGAAATAAAATGTCTCAGCCTGAACAACCAGATTTGAAGGAGTTGCAGGATATGATGCATAGTGCAGAACAAGTGGGTAAACACACCTTACAATGTGGCTATGATGCCCTAGAGGCCTCAAGTAGAGCTGCTGTTACAGGATCAGTCATTCGTAGACATGCATGGCTTAGGGAACAAATCTTGCCTGATCATGTGAAAGCTAAACTACTAGATGCTCCTTTACCAAAGGATGTGCTATTTGGTACTAATGCTGAGGAGATACTACGGAAAATAGAAGAAAAAGCCAAATCTATGCAAACTGTCAAAGCTTTTCTACAGGTTCAACCACCAAGTTTTAGCAGAAACTGGCCTTCTAAAAACTGGTCCTTTCCAGCCACAGACAAGCCCCAAAGAGGTAGATACAGGCGCACAAGGGGCAGAGGGCAATCACAAGGATCATATAGAGGCAGGCAATGTCAAACTCCAGCACCAAGAGGTGGCGAAGACAGTGCACAACAATACAGGAAACAAACCCAATGACTTCCTCCTTTCCATGCCAAGCAAGTCTCAGCTGGCAGCTCCCTTGGGAGGAAAGCTGGCATTATTTACAAGAAATTGGCATATGGTCACAACAGACAAATGGATCCTGGACGTTATAAAGAGAGGCTACAGATTTCATTTTCACACTCTACCAAAAATGAGAGGCATGTGAAACCTGCCACACAATCAAAGGGCAGAGGCACAACTACAAATTTCAAAGCTCATAGACATGAAAGCTATTCAAGAGGTGCCTACTCACGAACAAGGTCAAGGTTTTTATTCCAGGCTATTTCTGGTACCAAGGAAAGGAACAGACTGGAGACCCATTTTGGACTTATCCATCCTAAACACATTCTCACTCGTACCAAAATTCAAGATGCTCATATTACAGCAGCTTCTTCCCATGCTGGGCAAGGGGTTTTGGCTGGTAACATTGGACCTCAAGGAGGCATACCTGCATGTCCCAATCAGACAAAGCTGCAGAAGATACCTCAGATTTCTTGCAGGTTCAATCCACTATCAATTCTCTGCATTGCCCTTTGGCTTATCTACTGTGCCCAGAGTATTCACGAAATGCCTGGCATCAGTAATTGCCTACTGCAGACTTCAAGGGATACAAATTTACCCTTATTTGGACGACTGCCTGATCCAACCGGACAGCAAGCACATACTTCTGGAACATCTGGCTTATGCAACACGGTTACTGAATTCTCTGGGATACACAATCAACAAAGAGAAATCCAGGCTAACACCATCTCAGAAAATAACTTTCCTGGGTGCCAACTTGGACACAAACACCCAGATGGCCTATCTTATGCCAGAAAAACAGGGGCAACTAACTCAGTACTTCAAAACACTAGCAAATTGTACCAGGCTTACTGCAAGGAAAATCCTGCAGGCTCTGGGCTTCATGGCATCTTGCATTCTTTTAATCCCATGTGCAAAGTTGCATATGAGGAAACTTCAATGGTACCTAAAAAACCTATGGTCTCAACACAGCCACAGTTTGGAAACAATAATACCAATAATTCCATGTTTGCAAAAGGAATTTCTATGGTGGGCCCAAGCATGTCAAACAAACACAGGTCTTCCATTCTGCAAGCCTCAAGCAAATCAAGTCATCACAACAGACGCCTCAGATTATGCCTGGGGGGCGCACATGACAGACAGGTGCATTCAGGGCAAATGGTCCCAAAAGGAAAAGCACCTTCACATCAATCAAAAAGAAATGCTAGCAGTGATAAATGCAATTACAGCTTTCAAGGACCTCCTGCATCCAGGACAATTATTGATAAGAACAGACAACACCACAGTAATGTGGTACATAAACAAACAAGGAGGAACTCATTCATACCCCCTGTGCAGACTAGCCATGACAATTTGGAACTTGGCTCTGGAATGGCAACTTGAACTTCAAGCACAGTACTTGCCAGGCTTGGAAAACATGCTGGCAGACAATCTAAGCAGAAATATGACAGATCCACACGAATGGAAGTTGCATCCTCAAGTGTTTACAAAGATAATCCAAGCGTGGGGGAGGCCAGACCTAGTTCTCTTCGCTTCCCACAGGAATCATCAATTGGAAAAGTTTTGTTCAAGGACCTTTCATCCAAAGGCCTGGAGAGTGGACGCCCTTTCATTCAGTTGGACAGCATGGACAGTTTACGCTTTCCCACCTCTGCCTCTTCTGCCCAAGGTGCTCTTGAAAGCAAGAGCAGACAGACCGAAGATGATATTGATTGCTCCAGACTGGCCAAGACAACACTGGTACCCACTCCTGAGGAGCCTGACACATACTCCTCCCTGACCCCTACCTCTAATGCCTCTTCTGCTGACTCAGCACAGCTACAAAACTCTTCACAGTCAGCTGAAAACACTCAATCTCGCTGCATGGAAAATTCCTTAACACCACAACAGACCCTACTCCCCAAAGAGGTGCAGGATGTCATTTTGGAGGCCAGAAGACCATCTACTAGAAAGGCTTACTCCGCAAAATGGAAATGGTTTTGCTCCTGGAATGAGAAAAAAGGCCAGGACCCTAGAAAACTGAATTTGCCTCAGGTATTACAGTATCTAGCTGAGCTGCTGAACAGTGGACTTTCATTTTCCTCCATAAAAATCCATGCCTCAGCCATTTCTGCAGAATTCAACACGGATCTACCCGTATTCTCTCACCCACTCTTAAGACAGTTCCTCAGAGGGGATAAGAATATAAGACCACCAAGGAAACAACCAGTGCCAGCCTGGGATCTTAATTACATTCTAGAAAAATTAACATTGCCTCCCTTTGAACCAGCTGCCTCAACAGATTTGCAATACTTGTCCTGGAAAACAGCTTTCCTTCTGGCCATTACCTCAGCTCGTAGGGTTTCGGAACTACAAGTCCTCATGGCTGTGCAGCCCTTTCTCATCTTCCATCAGGACAGGGTTTCCCTTCGAACCAACCCGTCATTTATGCCTAAAGTGGTATCCAGGGTAGCTTTAAATCAAGCCATACACTTACCTACCTTTTACCCCAATCCTCAAAACAAAGGGGAAAGGCTGCTACACTCCTTAGACATCCATAGACAGCTACGTTATTATTTGGACAGAATAAAGCCTTTCAGGAAATCAGAACAACTTTGTGTCCTATGCTGTAGGAGCTCAAGGGAAGCCAGTTACCAAACAGACAATTTCAAAATGGATAGGCCACTGCATACGGTTTTGTTACTCCTATCATGGAAAATCTGTCCCTACAGGCATCAGATCCCACTCCACCAGGGCCACAGCTACCTCTACAGCCTTCCTCAGAGGAGTTCCTACCAAAGATATTTTGGAGGCAGCCACTTGGAGTTCTGTGCATACCTTCACAAAACACTACCACCTGCCTTTATATTCCAAAACTAGAGCAGGCTTTGCCACTGCTGTGTTGCAGGGCATTCTGGCTCATCCCAGTTCCACCTAGTGGCTACCACCCTGTGCATAGCTTTGGGATTCTACCCATCTGTGATTACTGCAGCTGTATGCACGATGAACATAGTACAGTTTTGTACCTACCATAAATGTAGATGTTCGAGTGCTAATACAGCTGCAGTACAGTTTTCCCTCCCTCGTTCCCCTCTTGGTAAAGGCCTAGGGCCTAACCCCTCTTCATACAACCTGATTGGGTTATCCTTCTATGGTATATTTGCTTGCAACTACTGATTTTTGATTTTATTGCATTGCATGTATATAAATATAATTTATGTATTGCCTTCCTACTGGGGGCACCTGACATCTGGGGCAAGAAAGACTGAAGAAAATGGCGTCAGCTGTGTCTTATATACCCCTGCCTCACTGACGTCAGGAAGGAAAGCAACAGCAATCGACGCCGGACCAAGACTTTGGAATTCGGCCGACCGAGGACCCGCCTGACGGCAGAGAACCCATCTGTGATTACTGCAGCTGTATTAGCACTCAAACATCTACATTTATGGTAGGTACAAAACTGTACTTTGTCATTGCTCAGCCATCTGCAAAAAGATTATCCAAGTTGCAAGCTTTCATAGTGGGTGAACACTACCTTATTTTCCACAGAGAGAGCCTCATTAAGAACAAAGCCCCATTTCATGCTTAAAGTCGTTTCAGAGCTTACTTTGAATCTTAGCATCAATATCCATTTTTCTAACCAGAATTGAAAAAACTGTGAGAAAGGATTCTGCATATTCTGGATGTGCGTAGGCAGCTCAGACATTATCTTGATAGAACTAAACCCTTTAGATGAAGTGTCCAGGAGCAGCACAGTTCTACCTGACCTCAAAAATAAACTAAAAGGGAAATATTTCTGCTTGCAAGAATTAAACATTTGTAATGAAATACAAGTTAAATATTGTAATGAGTTTGTCTGTAAGGAAGGTCTGACAATCACAGGACCCAACAATGAATTACACTGTTTTAGTTCTCATTGGTTAAATTTTAATTTTGGAGCCCAGTGTTTTAGATGTTTGCTGAGGCTTTGAAGGGTAGACGTAGGCCCAGTTGTGGAATTGTTGTAAAAGAAAGTGTTTGAGGATAATACTGAAAATTCAGCTGTAAATGTTCTTTTATTTGTTTTAAAAGTTGCCAACGAAGCACTTTGTTTATTGAGTCTAGGTCGTGTCTTATTAAGGAATCACAAAGTGCATTGTATGAGGAAGAAAGAATGACTGAAAAAAATATAATTGACTCACTGTGTCAGTCCCTGCAATGGCCATTTTGATCTACAAAGTATTAAAAAATAATATTACACAAATAGTGATGCTGATGCATCAGTAGAGCACAATATGAAGACCACGTTTTTCAGTTTTTGGGTATAGTTTACCTTTAAGTGGTAAGATGCATGAAAAAGTGAATGGTTGGTTCATGCATTACGTGAATATAGAGCTTCAGTATTTGCCTGTTTTATGTAGTTGGTGTTCTATTGTATGTGTGTCCTGCAAGTAGTATATATACACTAAGTGAAGGGACACGTAATTGTTAAGACAAGAAAGTATTGACATATTGTGACTGATCCATTAAATCGGGGAAAATCCGTACATGTCAGAGGAGTAGGCCCTTCTTTTTGTATAATTATTTGTTAAACTCATTCTGTGGCCATGAAAGTTGATGTAATTACTTGTAATCATCTGCAGAGCTGATCATTATAGTATTGTCTCCAGTTTACCTTTAGGCAATAGTAACAGAGGCGTAATTAGTACCTTTGGGATTTGGGACGTATAATGGTTATTCATGTTCTGTGAGTGGAAACTAACAGTCTGGGAAAGTTGTTAGGATAGCCGTTGTTTAAAAAAGTGTATGTTAATATGAAAAAAAATCTGCTTCCCGACATGATATTCTTTGGTTTGAAATATCATAGCTGGTCTCTGCAATGAACATGCTGATGTTAACAAGGACTGAGCTGCTTCGGTTAGACAGGCAGCTACACCAAAATCATTTATGAGATGTGGTTACTGGTTTTATTATTTGTTTGCATAAGTGTGACCCATCTAATGTATTTCATTTTTTGTAGTGTCCCCTAAAACATTAAGACATGATTATTGTTTAAGCTGGGAGGAAAGAACATATGCATTGTGTATGTACATATGTACACATGCATGTATACGTACATAAACATGCACACTGATAGATGTGCCTGTCTGTGTGTGTCCACATATGTGCCAGTTTAGTAAAAACAAGTTTAGTCAGTGTGTTATGCTGAATCCAGTCTGCTTTTAAGCAGTGAAGGTGTGCTATGATTGTGCTTAAATCTGTATTTGTGCACATTGTAGGGATTTTAGCATGCAAGGGATACATTTTTTTGTGAACGTTTGTGTGTATGCATTTCTGGGTGTGTAAATGGCTAAATTTAAGTTAGAAAATGTAGCAAAAGACTGGTGAACAGTAGAGTAAAGGACATTTTCTCTCACTGTTGTGTGATCTTGGAGTCTATAAAGTAGCAGGAGGTGTAGGAATGGAGGAAGATGCTCCTTTCCAAAAATGCTTTCTTTTGTATTTTTAGTGGATTTGTTGTTAATGTGGCATTCCACTGATGATAATTTTTGGCATAACATGCTTATGTAGTATATACTTTTCTACTATAGGTAATATGTTGATGTATCTAAATTTATATCTATACACACACACACACAGACATACATTTGTGTTTGTGTGTATGTTGTTGTGATATGTTGTAGTTTTTGAAAAACCTTTTTAGGTGGTGAAAATGGTCAATTGTATGGTTCAGTGAGTAGTGGAACAGTCAAAATTTGCTTCTTAAAATTTAAAGCAAGTAGGAGTAGTGAGTACTTCCAAAACTTAATTTGAAATGAACGTTTTAGCTTTGTGGTTGGTGTGTGTGTGTGTGTGTGTGTGTGTGTGTGTGTGTGTGTGTGTGTGTGTGTGTGTGTGTGTGTGTGTGTGTGTGTGTGTGTTGTGTTACTGTTAGAGAAAGGCTGTTTGTTTATTACCATAATGTATGGAGCAGAGGCTAAGGTATTTGCCTCAAAGTTCCAAGGATGTTCTTCATACCACATTGCTGCAGTCCTAACACTTGGGTAGTCCGCTGTCCCAGTCGGCCCGAATACCAAAGTATATGGCTGGCGTCGGTCAAGGCGCATTAGTCTGACGTCAGGGCGTCAGGGTACAAATCATGGTCCGATGCAGAAGCAGTTTTGCAAGTGCAGGTTGGCGTTCTGAGATTTTCAGTCGGAGTTTCAGACCGAATCAAGTTGGCTAAGTACCCGTTGGGGATTATTTTGTTTTTCTTGCCTCAGTATTTTACGGATGTCAGAAAAAGTGAATAACTGTATTTCTTGTGGCAAACAGATACCTCATAGGGATTACCATACCTTCTGTATTCCGTGCTTAGGGCCTGAGCACGGCGTTGTTGGCTGTCGCTCTTGTGCTAGATTTAACAAACGCACTATAAGAGAAGATTAGATTGTGCCAGGTTAGTTTTGGGAAGCGGTGTAATTATAAAATGCCGCTTATCAAAAAAGCAAGGACAAAACAGCAAAGCCTAGGCTGGAAGAACCGTCCCGGACGTCGGTTCTTTAGAGGGCTCGGTGGAGCCAGGGGTTCAGCCAGAAATTTCTTTGGAATCCCAGGGAGAGACTTTATTACTGCAAGAGGTGACCTCTCAGGAGGTAGGCCAGGCGGAAGGGCTTCTCAGGTAGCTGTTCTTCCCTCCTGCCTAAGGTGGTTAGGCCCTCCTGCTGTTTCCAAGGCTTCTCCCAGGGGCAGGCCAGGTTTTGTTTCAGGAGTTACCCCTAGTTCTTCAGGGTCTGTACCTAAGAAGCATATGCTTAAGATGGCAGAAGATTTGATTACAATTATTAGAGGTTCTATGCCCCCTCCTGATAAGAGGCCTAGGGTGGAACCTGAGCTTGGGAGTTTTGAGCAGTGTTCGGATGCTTCTGAGTCTTGACTGAAGACTTGCAGGAGTATTCCTTACTCTGATTCTGATGTAGATGATTCTACTCCTTCTGCTTCTCCTCCTGAGGATTTTTCATTTTCAGAGACTCTTCATTCCATGAGGGAGCATTTTAAATGGGAAGGTCAGGATTTCTCTGATTCAGGAAAAGGCTTAGGAATTTTTGTTTCTACCCCAGCATAGGCCTTTAGCTATACCTCCTGTTCTAGATGTGGTAGAGGATGTTTTTGCAGAGGCTTCTCTGAACCCTGACTCTTTGCCTCCTGCTCCAGTTAAACCGGATAGATATTATAGGGTGCCTGAAGCTCATAAGTATCTTTTAAAAGTCCTAGGGCAGACCCAGAAACTGTTTCACAGGGGCCTAAAGGTGTTAAGGCTTCTGTTGTTAAAAATCCTGTTCCTCCAGATAAAGAGGCTAGGGCTTTGGATAGATGGGGAAAGAAAGTGTATACGTCTTCCACTTTGGCCATGAGAGCTTTGAATTGCCAGTTTCACATGTTGAAATACCAAAATTATCTCCTTTCACAATTAAAGTCTAAGGTAGATGCTTTGGCGGAAGGTATTGAGTGTAAAGAGTTGCAGGATTTAGTTCATGTTTCTGAACAGGTGGGTAAGCATTCTTTGCAATGTGGTTTTGATGCTGTGCAGGCCTCTTGGTGGCTGCCACTGGTTCTGGTTGAGGGATCAGAATTTAGCTGAGCATGTGAAGACAAGGATTTTAGATGCTCCTTTACAATCTGATGTGTTGTTTGGTTCGCCTGTGGAAGCAGTTCTAAAGAAAATGGAAGACAAGGCTAAGTCTATGCAGACTGTTAAAGATTTTTGCAGGTTCAGCCTCCGTTTAGTAGAAATTGGCCTACCAAGGGGTGGACATATCCTGCTTATGATTCCCAGTCTAGGGGTAGGTCTGTAGAGGCAGCGCTCAAGGTTCTTTTAGGCCTAGAACAGGGAGTTCACCTGCTCAGTCTTCTGGTGAGGGCAGGGGTCAGTCCTTTCGTAAACAGACACAATGACCTGCCTTTTCAGCTGCCGGAATCTTCTCGTCTGGCAGCACCTTTGGGAGGAAGGTTGGCACTTTTCAAAGAAAACTGGAGTTTAATTACCCAAGACAGATGGGTATTGGATATCATTCACCACGGTTACAGGTTTTATTTCCATACCTTGCCTCCTTTCAAAGGCATGCCAGACATTCCTCCTCAACAAAGGAAAGAGGCTCACAAGCAAATTTCTCTGTTGCTTCAAATAGGGGCCATTCAGCCGGTTCCTGTGCCAGAACGGGCCTAGGATTTTATTCTTGTTCCTAGTACCAAAAAGGGAACACGTGGAGACCAATTTTGGATCTGTCTATCCTCAACACTTATCTGGACATTCCCAAGTTCAAAATGTTGACGTTACAACAGCTTTTACCTCTGCTGGGCAAAGATCACTGGATGGTAACTTTGGATCTCAAGGAAGCTTACCTTCATGTTCCTATCAGACTAATTTGCAGGAAGTATCTAATTCTCATTATCAGTTCTCTGCATTGCCCTTTGGCTTATCTACTAGAGTATTCACAAAGGTTCTGGCTCCAGTGATAGCTTTCTTCAGGCTAAAAGGAATACAAATCTATCCTTATTTGGACGATTGCCTGATTCTGGCTCAAGGAAGGGACGTGCTTCTTCAGCATTTGGAATATGTGATAGCAGTGCTAAGATGCCTAGGGTATTCTGTGAGCGAAATAAAGTCCAGTCTAGTACCCTCTCAAGACATGTGCTTTCTGGGTGTGAGACTGAATACAGCAACAGATGGCCGACAAACAAAAGAATCTTTCTCTTTACTTCCATCAACTATCTCATCAGTCCGGGCTGACTGCAAGGACAGTCCTTCAAGCCTTAGGGTTCATGGCATCTTGTATTCTGGTACTTCCCAATGCCAAACTGCATATGAGGAAGCTACAATGGTATCTCAAAATGTATGGACACAGCACTGCCAGGATTTGGACACTGTCATTCAAATAATACCTTGCATTCAAAAGGAATTCTTGTGGTGGGCTCAGGAATGTCACCTAAACAAGGGACTCTCTGTGACCCGGCCAGAGGCGAGTCAGATTCTAACGACAGATGCCTCAGACACAGCTTGGGGAGCTCATCTGAATGGAAAGTGGATACAAGACAAGTGGCCTGCCAGACTGCAGCATCTACATATCAACATGAAGGAGATGTTAGCAGTCCAGTTTGCATTACTGGCTTTCAAGGATTTACTTCTTCCAGGGCAGGTGTTGATTCTAACAGACAACACAACTGTCATGTGGTACATCAACAAACAAAGGGAAAACACATTCTTATCCTCTATGCAGGCAAGCAATGATTTTGTGGGAGACTGCGTTAAGCTTGCAGCTGAATCTTCAAGCAAGGTTTCTGCCAGGAGCACAGAACTCCTTAGCAGATGTGTTAAGCAGGCAAATCATGGATCCCCGTGGAAACTGGATCTTCATGTATTTCAGACATTGACAGTGTCATGGGGAACTCCAGACATAGATCTGTTCGCTTCTCCACTAAACCACCAGCTGCCAAAGTTTTGCACGAAAAGGTTTCATCACACAGCCTGGAAAGTGGATGCTCTTTCTTTCAGTTGGAAAAATCTTCATGTGTATGCCTTTCCACCTCTGCCTCTCCTCCCAAAGGTACTTCTAAAGGTCAGACAAGACAAGCCAAGGATGATTTTAATAGCTCCAGATTGGCCTCGGCAGCACTGGTACCCATTGCTGAGGAGTCTGGTAAGGAAGCCTCCATGGCCCTTACCTTTGATTCCACACCTATTGTCTCAGAAGGACGGGCATCTGCTCAATGTCAAGCTTCACTCTCTTCATCTAACAGCTTGGCATATTCTGTTTTGAACCATAGCAGGTCTCAGCTTCCTCAACAAGTTTTGAATGTGATTATGGAAGCCAGAAGACCTAGTACAAGGAAAGTGTACGCGAGGAAATGGAAGAGATTTTTATTTTGGTGTGCAGCAAAGGATTTGGATGTTTCTGAGCCAAATTTGAGTGTGGCTCTTCAATATCTTACTGAGTTATTGGACAAAGGTTTGTCTTTCTCTTCCATTAAGATTCATGCTGCAGCAATTTCAGCTCACTATGATTGTGACCCACCATTGTTTTCTCATCCTTTGTTCAAGCAATTTCTTAGAGAGCTCCTACTCCTGCTTGGGACCTCAATTTTGTGTTGGAGAAACTCACTCTACAACCTTTTGAGTCTGCAGCTACTGCTGAATTGAAATATTTGTCATGGAAGACTGCTTTTTGTTAGCCATTACATCTGCAAGAAGGGTGTCTGAATTGCAGGCCCTTATGGCGGTTGAGCCTTTCCTGATTTTCATAAGGATAGGTATCTTTACATACTAATCCTTCCTTTATGCCTAAAGTGGTTTCTAGTGTGGCTTTAAACCAAACTATTCATTTGCCTACCTTTTATGCAGATCCCCAAAATAAGGGAAAAGATTTTGCACACTTTAGATGTGCACAGGCAGTTAACGTTATTATTAAGCAGGACTAAGGATTTTAGGCAGTCTCAGCAGTTGTTTGTTTCTTTTGCTTTGAGTTCTCAGGGCAAGCCTGTGTCAAAACAAACTATTTCTAAGTGGATTGGGTTTTGCATTGCATTTTGTTATTCCCATCATGGCAAGGAGATTCCAGCTGGGATTAGGCCTCATTCCACTAGGGCTACTGCCACTTCAACAGCATTTCTAAGGGGGGTGGCAACTAAGGATATTTTGGAGGCAGCTACTTGGAGTTCAGTGCATACTTTCTCTGCATTACCACCTTCCTCTCTACTCTAAATCTAGGGCTGGTTTTGCCACGGCTATTTTGCAGGGCATGTTGTCAGCTCCTGCTTCCTTATGATTTGCCAGCCTACCTCTGCTTTGGGATTCTACCCAAGTGTTAGGACTGCAGCAATGTGGTGTGAAGAACATAGTACAGTTTTGTACCTACCATAAATGTAGATGTTCGAAGATCCACATTGCTGCCTCTGTGTTTAGGGGTGGTTGTGTGGGTGAGGTTATACTCTTGTAAATTTGTATATATTGTATATATATTTGGTGCAGGAGTGTGTGGTGTTTTTTGGTTTTAGCCTTATCTTTTTAGGGTCTTCTGACATCTGGGGCAGGAAAAGACTGATTAGGACTGCAGCAATGTGGATCTTCGAACATCTACATTTATGGTAGGTACAAAACTGTACTTTCTTTCCCTACCTTCACTCACAAGAACCATCTGGCTCAATAAAATGGGCATTGGTACCAGTGGCAGGGTACTAATTGCCATACCTGTATAAACTAGTTACTTTTCTGTTAACTACTAAGAGAGTGTATAAGCTAGCTGCTTTTTCTGTTAACTACAAAGAGAGTATTCTCTTATATTTAAAAATGTTATTAGCTAAATATTTGAATGGCTAACCATAGCTGAAATGTACCATGATTCTCTTTACAGAAATGTAATAAAATGTAATGAATGTGATAATTATCTGTATATTTAGCCGCATTTATAAATGTCACATAGTGTAAATGATAGTGTGTTTTTTTGTTGGAGCTTTTCTCCCCGGGCCTCTACTGAAAATGGACATATATCCAGTTTGACTAGCCCGGTCAACAAATGTAAAATAAAAAATAAATAAATAAAAATTGTTGGAATAGTGTTAAGAGTTATAGAACTGTATGAAAAATGTCCTTAGGTTTGTGTGTGCAGATTTTACCCCCTGGAACTTAGTTGCAGATTTGCTTTTGGCTTATTGAAATTAAACCAGTTGACAAAGTAAAGTAAAAGCAAATGCTGTCTACCTGAAGACATTGCAAATAATACTGCAGTGCCCATCTGTTTGCCTCCTAAGCTCATGCACTTTGCTTTGCATGTATATGCTTTGTAATAACCTGGCTTCCCTGTGATTCATATTGTGGTCCAAAGCTGGGATCCATATCACCCATGTAATATTCTGTCCATCTGGTTTGTGCACCCCCTGATGCTGGGTTCTACGAGTTTCCTTTGTAACCAGGTGGTTTTCTCCATCAGCCCATGTTGTGTGATCCCATACATTCATTGCTATCCATGGTTTCCATGCCATTTGTAATACTCTGTAAATGTCTGGCATACCCACTGCCTATACTATGTTCTGCACATCTGGTTCCCTTACTATTCATGTTGTAGTCTACATGTCTGTGCTCTGCACATCTACGTTCCCTGGCACTCATGTTGTAGCATGAAGACCTGAATCCCCTTCCCCCCATGCTGAGGTTTGCACATGCATCCTTTGTATTCAGGTGGTTTCCTGCAGTATTTCTGTTGTGGTCTGCACACACATTATTTGTCATTCATGGTTCCTTACCATTTGCAACATCTGCTGTGGTCTGCATATGTTTTCTTTGTAACCAGATGGTCACCATACCTCCAAAAACATCCATCCATATATATAAAATATGCATATATATATATATATATATATATATATATATATATATATATATATATATATATATATATGTGTGTGTATCTATGGGTTTGAGTATGTGTGTATAGACATACATATATACATTCACAGTGTATATCAAACAGCTTTTTGAATGCAAACTTTTTTTTTATTTTAAATCATTCAATTAATATTATCGAATTGTTTGATTTGTAGATGTGTCACTTTATATTGGTTGTATCACTTTTTTATTTTAAGGGTAGAGTAGCCATGTTTGTTTATAAATCACATCTTATCATTACAATATCATCCTTTTTAGCTTAGTTTATCTTCCTGCCATACTGTACTTGTTTTATTTTTTTTCATATACAGTTTTATTTACATTTAATTTGGTGTTATTTTTATCTTTTCTTATTATTGTATTTGGTGTCCCAGAAATAATGCATGTGAGTATGCATTTATTTAAAACTATTGTGTGATATGTCTGGATGTTGTTAATTGCTAGAGGTAGTTATAAAAATGAATCGTGTAATAAACTCAAGTAGAAGTAAAAAAAAATATTAACATTTTAACATATTCTCCGAATTGGTTGTTACAAGTAGATTGTGGTAGGGATTATTAGACTAACTAGACGGTCTATAAAAAACAACATGACATCTAGGACACTTTCTCAAAAGATGAAGACAGCCTCTCTACAATGGCCATGCCTGTTTCCAAGGGAGAACCAGACATATTCCAAGCTACAGTGTTCATAAAATATTAATTCTTCAGTATTCATTCATATGTTAACTGTCATAAGTCATACTTTACCAATGATATGTCCAGAAAGAGTACATATGATACAGATATTGTCTTCATGAGCTGTCCTGTACATTGTGCTTTTGAATGGCATTGTTTCTATTAAACTCAGTCCTGTTCAGTTTGGCGTATGTACTTTAATTGCGGCTGATATGCAGTTACTGTGTGTGAACATCTCAGTACCAGTCAGGATGAATGATGACTTAGTATGATAGCAAATAAAACAGATAACGGTTTACCTGCTGTAGTTATAATTATGGGCATTTTTATTTCTAGTTGCACAATACTGGAAACAACATGTGCAAAGTTTTTTTGTTGTTTTTTAATAGTTTTCAGTTTGAAAGAAGCATTCTTCATTCTTGTACTTATGAGTTTTCTTCCAGTTTTTATTGGTTTCTGTTGATAGAAGTGGCTTGTTAAGAAACTGAGTTTTCTCTTTGTGTCCCTCGCTCCTTTTATGTCATTGCTGTAAATTCTTCTTTGTCACTGTCTAGACAGATTAAACTTTGGCACATTACCTCTACGTTAACATTGGCGGGCTCACTCATATAAAATTAGGAAAAAAAGTACCTTAAGTATAATTCCCAGCAAAGAATAATCATTCACTACCTTAAAACGTTCGTATGTCAGGAGTGTACCAGCTTTTTTTTGAAAGGAACTGTGTAAATCACTGCAGCTTTTTTGTTCTGTCATTTTAAACTAGAACATCAGTTAGAAAAGTTCACCTTGAGACTACAGAACAGCTGTAATGCATTCTGAGAGTCATTGCTTGCTATTAAACTGAACTCCAAGGCAGAAATTTTAAAGCACTGTTGGCTTTTATGTGATTGAGCATTACATTTGAATGATGGTGCTATAATTGAAATAGATATAATGTTTTACTGATGTGGATGTAGTTATAGCCGATGGCATTTTGCTCATTTTGCTGAGGAGTTATGATGTATTGAGGGAGAATGGAAAATTGAATTGCAGATTTACTGTTGTGAGACTGCTGTTATACATCAAGGAAGGGGCGGATGAAGGAAGTGCACATTGATCTCCCGCTAGCCTCATTCGTTGATTCATCTGTCGTTATTCTTTGTGCCTTGTTCTATACGTTATCATTTATCCTTTCTGAATTTACCCCGTAACAGCAGCCATAGCCCCAACTGTGGTATTTATCACTCTTGGCTTTAAGCTTGTTTTATAACCCTTGTCTGTGACTAACTGCCACACTTATTGTTGCTAAATCCATATGTTTACTAATTTCAAGAGACAACATACTCATGGAGGCAGTGGCTTCTGTGCCTGCTAATTTTCTGTAGTGGCAGAAAAATCAGCAATATGTGTAGCTTTCTTTTTTCTTTAATGAAGGTTTGGGCAGGCAGCCCAGCCTCCTTTCAGCCTATTGGCTCCAAAGATCCTTTGTCAGGTTCTAAAACATCCAACTTCATTATCTAGTCAGTTGGTTATTTCTGCCAAGCAGCTAGCCTGGAATAACATTCACTAATTTATGCTGGATTGTGTCATAGAAAGAGAAAAATAACAAATATCTTGGGTCAGTAGATGCATTTGCCTCCAGAAGGACAGCTAGAGATAACTGCATCTAACTTTGTAAAGACTTGTGAGGTGTTATATAATTATACCACTATACCATATTAACTGAATGTGCCTTAGCTGTTCCCTTTTGGGTTTGCTGAAATGTATGTTTGCAGGTTGTCTCATATATGATTATAATGCTTAGCTTCTTGTACCATATGTAATATGGAAGAAAAACAAAATTAGCATCTGGTGAACATTTTGAACCATCTGTGCATTTGGGTGGTATTCTGCATGAAATTGGTCCTTTGTGCAACAGTTGTTGCAAAGAAAATGATTGAGGAGTATCCCGGAATTTGCAACCATTCAAACATGATTTGACAGTAACCTTAAATGAGTATTTTTCATCTTAGTTATATCTTAACAGTATTAACAGTTTCTGATGGAATGCTGAGCAAAACAAGTGCGACTTTAAGTTCGGTATGTAAATAAGTGAGTGGCATTATATCCAGCAGTGCATGCTGATAATCATTTTTTGTGGACTGGTGATATTGGTTGTTTTTTCATTTAAGGTTAGGTTGAATTTATGACCTTTGAGGAGCTGCTGGAATATCATAGAAATATTATTCCAGCTTCCAAGACAGATACTCACATAGACAGAGAGACGGACAGTGCGAGTTCCTTTTAGGGGTTTTAGTTGGCAGAACCTTGAGGACCTTTAGTTCAGAACATCTGGACTTTCAGTCATGGCACAATTTTATACACTGTCTGCACAGACATTGTATCTTTTGATATAAACAAACTGAGTATATGTACCAGTATCATTTTTGCAGTTTGCTGTTACCTTGGTGCAACAACCTGGGCTCCTGCAGCAGGTTTGGGAACTAAATAAGGTAACTGGAAACTAAATTAACCAATTTGAGTAGGGGAGTAGTAGATCAAATCAGCCCCCTTATCCCTGGAGGAGGGTCGACTAGGCCCAGTGTGTGACTGTCCATTTGGTGGAGGCCTGGTAATGCTGCATCTGGTATTGGCAGAAAGACAAAAGCTGTTGTTTGCAGAATAGTACAGATGCACTGTACATAGAAATCAGTATGTTGAAACAAAAACTGTGGATTCATTATTACAGGTTTTGCTTTGGCAGTGCATGCAGTAGCCATTGACTAGAGGGATGTATGACAAAAATCTCTCTGACATTACCATGATGTTGGTCGTCTAGCAGCCAGCTGCTGACACCATTATCAGTCTTAAGTTGCAGGGCAGCTATAAGCAAATCCCCTCTGGAGAGGGGATACCCTTCTCAAAAGAGAGAAGTGGGGTGTTACTACTAGCAGGATGGGGAAAAAAGGCAAGAGGTTGCTTCCTCTTAGAGGGGTTGTAAGCTAATCAGTCACCGGGGAGAAGGGGGGGGGTGCCTGTTACTGGAGTTCCAGAAAAGATCAAGAAGAGAAGCAAGGACTTTTTATGTACAAAGCAAAGAAAATAACTGTCCAGGTTGAGCAAACATGAAAGGCAGATCACAGCATTTGTAAATAGTTCTGTGTAATTATACTTTATGTAACCAGTTACATTTTGTCTGCTGCCTTAACTAAGGTCCAGGTCATGCCTGAAAAGGCTGGCTATATCAAAGTACTTAATCAGTAAATTAAATTAAAATTAATAAAACTGTGAAAAGTCAGTAGTTATAAATACTTTGCTTCAGTCTTCATAAAGGAAGGCAGGGGTGGGTACCATGCTGGGATGGAGGTAGGGCAGAATGAGAAGAACATTGAACAGACACCAGGATAGAGAGGGAGGACCAGACTGACTACCTCCCAGAATTCTCAGAGATCTGGTAGGTGTATTGTCAGCAGTGTCATAACCAGGGTGGGGCAAATAAGGCATCTGCCCTAGGTGCAAACTATTAGGGGATATGGTTGGCAGGTGCCAATCGGTCTTCAGTGCATTTGCAGCATATGAAGTTTGAACTGAAGTGCTTTAACACTCTGTATGTGGCATAAATGTAGCAGCTGTTTGTACAAGCAGTTTGGTACAGTTGAAAATGAAAGAAGAGCTTTTTACTCCACAAGTCCAAGGAGGGTTTTTTCTCCACTGCAGCGGGTGCCAGAAAGGAACTGCCAGAAGAATGGAAGACTACAAATGTGATTCTCTTGTACACCAGAGTAAAAGAAAAAATGCAGAGAGCTACAGCCCTGTTAGCTTAACAACTATGGTATGACATGCATAGAAACTTGAGGACAAGACTGGACAGAGTTTTAAAGGTAAGCAGTCTCCATATCAGCAATCAACACGAGCTCATGGCCAGAAGGACATGTCAGTCAATCCTGATTTAGATTTGTATCTAAAGGCTTTTGATGCAGTCCTGCAAAGGATGCTGACAGAAAAGCTAGAAGAGGTAATGATAGTCGGACCAAGACTGAGGAGCTGTACAGTTGTGTGGTTGAGTGGTAGGCCACAGTGGTGAGAGGGACAATATCAGGAATTAGGAACGTGGCTTAAGTGTAGTAATATGGTGGGGGGGGGGGTCTGTTATGAATCCAGCATTTTTTGGTGTGTTTGTATATGTGAGGAAACCAAAAACAAGATCAATCTCTTTTCTGATGACACAAAGCTGTAGCAGGGGAGGCTGGGTGGGGAGCCTAGGGAAGAATTTGAAAGGCTAAGGAAGTGAAAGGTAATCCCATTACAAAGAAATGCAAAGTGCTATACTTGCACTTAGGCCAAGGCAGCTCTAGGGTTATGTATTAGCTAGTGGAAGTGGTATTGACAGCCAGAGCTGTAAATTAGGAGGGCAGGATGAATGGGGCGACTACCCCAGCACAAGCTGTTGTAGGATGCAATTGGCATCTGCCAGTGAACAGGTGAGTACAGTACCAGCGTTGATTTATGAAGCTGTGTAACTGTTGTGGCTTCATAAATAAATACTGTTTCTACAGTCCCAGTTATGGCCGATGCAAAGAATTTGGCAATAACTATAGCAAGGTGCTTGTTACAGTGCCAGCAAGCAGCTTTAATAGTATTAGAAGCACAGAGGAAGTTTCTTCATCTCCAAAAGAACTCGGTAAGTCCATCAAGACTCTGGGCATAAAAATCACAATTTCGTGGTAAAAAACAACTCTGGTTTATTGTAACACAGGATAAGCGCTTTCACAAATGTGCTTCTTCACATCCTAAGTTAAAATACAAACAGCATCCTTAGTATTTAAAAAGTAAAAAAAAATCAAAAACACTTCTGTCAGTGATGTAATGGCCTCACCTTCAGTGCAGGATTTAAAGGTATAGTGTCATTTAAACCTGGTACCCTATGTGCCTGTAATCGCTATCCAGCTTCTCTCTCTATATTCAGTCTTATTAACCAGGTCCCCTCCCCTAATATTATTCCTAACTATTTCCACCACTGTAAACCTAAAAGTATGCCCATTGTTAACTTAGGATTTGAAGAAGCACATTTGTGAAAGCTCTTATCCTGTTACAATAAACCAGAGTTGTTTTTTACTGCAAATTTGTGATTTTTATGCCCAGAGTTTTGGTGGACATACTGAGTTCTTTTGAATTTGCAGTATTTTTTGCTACAGTTTGTCCTTTATTCGTTGGTTTGGTTCTGTTCTTTGAAGTTTCTTCATCCTCAAGTTTTTTTTCCTCAACGTTGAGTTGAGATGGTGACAGTTGGAGGAAATGCCCATGGTGCAGATGACCTTGCTGCATTTCTGGGATCTGGATCTGGGTGTGTTTAGCACACCTGTACTGGACCACTATGATCAGTGAGAGGATAGTGTCAGCAGCAGAAAACAGAACTATGACCTTGATTACCCCAGATCAATTAGCAACTCAGGTGCTGGAAGACCTGGAAGGGGAGAAGTGGGTGGGAGAGAGCAGCTGATGCTGGCTTCACCATCCTGGGGATGGAGTGAGATTGTGGTCCTAGATGACCAACTACTTGCATATTAACAATGACTGTAAGACCATGGGACATGGGATTGGCAATCCCAAACCAGTGATTGTAACTCTCTGGGGCATATATATGTGCATGGGCATGTGTGTGTGTGTCTGTGTGTTTTGTGTATGTGTGTGGGAACATGCAGAAACCATGGGGAGAGCTGAGAACACTCTCATGTTGATGGAGATACCCATGGAAGCCATGAGGGTAGGGCCTAGTGCCATTTGAGAGAGAACTCAAATGGCTGCATGTATGATGGTTTATATGATTAGCTCTAATCTTTAGGGTGAAGGAGGACCAATCCACAGCAAAGCCTTATGGTCATCAGGCAGTGGGGAAGGGAAAAAATGGAATAACTGCATGTATCTTTGAGGGGTGGAAGGTAGATTCCAGAAGCAGAGGTAATGTTTCCACCCTGTAGGACACTGGTCACACCAAACTTTGAGTACTGCATGCAGATGTTCTTCATGTTTCACTGTTGCAGTCATCACATTTGGATTATCCCTGCCAGGGTAGCCCTCAGTCGGCCCGAATACCAGAGGCTTAGTATTTCTGCATTGGTTGCCATTGCTCCAGGACTGACGTCAGGTCATCAGTGGTATAAAATAAGGCATCCAATGCCATTACATCAGTCTTTCTTGCCAAGGAGTCTGAAGCAGAAGCAGTTCGCACGAGTGCGGTCAGCCGCTACCTGAGTTTTCATTTACAAATTGAAGTTGAAGTCTTCTAAAGCTAAGTGCCCCATTGGGAATCCTTTTTCTTGCTCTAACCAATGTCCGAAAAAGTTGTCTCACCTGTGGAAAGCAAATACCACACCAAGACTTTCATTCTTACTGTGCCATTTCCTTAGGCCCAGACCACGACGTCCCCCGCTGTCACTTTTGTGCTGTGTTCAACTCCAGAACTATACATCGTCAGGTCCTTATTCTAGCTAGATATTTTCACTCTCAGTCCTCGAATTCCGATATGGCTTCAGTTAGCCATCCGACAGCAGATCTTCCGAAAAAATGTAAGGATAAAGACAGAGACAGACCGCACAGGTCCAAACCTACCTACGACACTTCCATTAAGCTAGTTGTCAGTTCTCTGGTCCTCAGTGAGGCACTTTCGCAGCCCCTGATTCCTGCTTCTGTGGATTCGCAGGCTGCTACCGAGACCCATTGGAGTCTGGTATGCCAAGAGACTCTTCATCGACTAAGGATCCTGCGGATGTGTCTACCTTGGATGGGTCCGGAGTCGCTGAGCAGACACAGGCTTCCGAGGAAGTACTTCGCACTACCGATTCTCGACACAGACCGATGACTTCTTTCGCATCTACTGTTCTTTAGAAAACTACAGAGTTTCTAAGACCCAGGGTACGAACCACACCTAAGAAACAGACGACCCAGTCTCAGGCACCTGCTTCCTTGCCGCAGTTTCAAATGCTTAAAATGGCGGAAGACCTTATAATGCTGACCAGGGGAAGCCAGGCTACCCCTTCCAAAAGAAAAAGAGATTTTTCCCCAGTAGTTTTATCTGAACAGGAATGACTCTGATGCATCTGAATATGAAGACATGCAACCCCTCTCTACTTATGAGGATTCTGATGCAGAGGAATCTATTCCTTCAGCCTCTCCACCTGAGGACTTTTCCTTTGAAGAAACCCTACATTCTTTAAGGGAGCATTTCCAATGGGAATGTCAGGACTACCCTCAGTCTAAAAACAGACTCAGGGAATTCTTAGATCTTCCACAGCACAGACCTCTGGCCATTCCTCCTGTCCTTGATATTGTGGATGATGTTTTTATGGAATCCAGTTTAACTCCTAACACTAGCCCTCCTGCTCCCAGGAAACCTGACAGATACTATAGAGTCCTTGACTCTCACAAATTTCTTTTCAAAAATCCTAGTGCTCACCCCGATGTTATTTCTCAAAGGACTAAAGGAATTAAAGCAACTTCTGCTAAGAATCCCACCCCCTCAGATAGGGATTCCCGAGCATTAGACAGATGGGTTAAAAAAGTAAACACCTCTGCTACTCTTGCTATATGAGCAATAAATGTCAGTTGCATATGCTAAACTTTCAGCAACATACCATGGAACTCCTCAAACAAAAAATATTAGCTTTCCCTGCTTGTGCAGAAAATAGAGTTACAAGAGTTAATGCATTCTGCAAGTCAAGTAACTAAGCACACCTTACAATGTGGTTTTGATGCCCTAGAAGCATCGTGTAGGGCAGCAGTCCCGAGTTCTGTCCTGAGAAGGCATGCTTGGCTTAAAGAACAGCCCTTGCAAGACCATGTCAAATCCAAATTATTGGACACACCCTTGCACAAAGGCAACTTGTTTGGCACCAAGGCAGAGGAGGTCTTAAAAAAGATGGAAGAAAAAGCTTAATCTATGCAGACAGTTAAGGACAGTATGACCGTGTGTGTGTGTGTGTGTGTGTGTGTGTGTAGATATATATATATATATATATATATATATATATATATATATATATATATATATATATATATATATATATATATATACACATACATACATATAGGTTCATAGGTTCATACTAGGCTATCTGCCCTAGGGCATTTATAAGCCTAGCCAGAGTGTGTTTGGCTTTCGCCACCCATTTTAAATTAATTTTGCTATGCCGAGGTTAGTATACTGTGCCTCTGTCTAACAGTGACACAGAAGTGATACCCGGGGTAAACCTACGATCTCCCATCCACTCATCAAGATTCCTCTTGAAGAGAGTCAATGTGGGACTCTGCCTAACCTGGACTGGGATTTTATTCCAGAGTGAAGGGAGCCTCTGGGTTATAAATCTGTCCCTCCAGCATGTCCTATTTATTTCAGTGCTGAGGTTCAAGTCTCTCGAGCATGTAGCTTGATGGGATTTGGATTTTCTGAGGTGCAGCATGTGCATTAATTCCGGGTTGGACATGGCTTTATACGTCAGACACAGATCGCCTCTGAGCAGGCGGTATGCCACTGAGTAGAGCTGGAGTTTCTTTAACCGGGCAGCATATGGCATATGTTTGAGCCCTTTGATCCTCTTGGTGAAGTACTTTTGGGGTCTTTCCATTTGCTGCAGGTGTCTGGTAAGGTACATCCCAAAAGGGGCATTGTACTCAATTATGGGCCTGATGAGGAATGAGTAAAGAGGCACGATGACTTCCCCTGATCTAGATGTGAATCCCTTCATGATTAGGTGGGCTATATAAAATGTTTTTCTAACCACTTTGGCCACGTGGTTGTCAAATGAGAGATTGCTATCAACTTGAGTTCCCAGGTCCCTAATTACTTATAGGTTCATAGGTTCATATTAGGTTGAGTATGGCTAACTTTTCATTTCCCCATTTTAAGCTAATACATTTATCCATAGCGGACTCAAACCCTGCCTGCACCTTGTTTGTAGGGCAAACACCACCTTAACCACCCAGCCACCCTCATGTATAGGTTAGTACTGGCTAACTGCGCCATGAGCCATTTTAAGCCTAATACATTTATCCCTTGTGAGACTCAAACCCTGCACCTTGTGTTTGTAAGGCAAACACCTTAACCATTAGGCCACCCTCCCAACCCAAAGAATTATGTGATCCCAGTTTAAGTTCATAGATTAGAACTAGGCTAACTGCCTTTATGTGAAGGCCATTTAGCCAATTAGCCAATTATCCCTTGTGAGACTCAAACCCTGCACCTTGTGTTTATAAGGTAAACAACTTAACCATTAGGCCATCCTCCCAACTTCTTCTGTACTTAATGGATTACCACCTATGTGGTAATTTGTGGGCACTTTGTTTTTGCCAAAGGGGATGACTATACACTTTTTGGCATTTAGCTTGAGGCCATGGCTCTGGCACCAGTTGTCTGTTTCTATGAGGCCCTTTTGGAGGATGCTTGTGTCAGCTGGAGAGTCGATTATGGCGTCCAGTTTGCAGTCATCTGCGAACTTGGTCAGCCACAGTCCTCCCGTGTTGGCCTGTACCTCTGAGAAATATATACCGAACAAGAGAGGTCCCAGGACTGAGCCTTGTGGGATGCCACATGTAACTGGTTTGGAGTCTGACATGGCTCCAGCAATTCTAACCATGTGGGTTCTGTCCTTGAGCCAGTTTGCAACCCATCTAGTGACATAGGGGTTTATATTTAAGCTGGTGAGCTTATCTATAATGCCAGAGTGGGGTATTGTATCGAAGGCTTTTGCAAGGTCCGGGTAGGCTGTGTGGACCACCTTCCCCTCGTCAATGGTCTTGGTGACGGTTTCAAAGAAATCGACCAGGTTTAAGAGGCAGGATCTGCCCTTAACAAAGCCGAACTGGGTAGGATTCAGTGTCTGTGGGTCCCCAATATCTTTATTTATGAGGTCCATGATGATCCTTTCCATAGCTTTGCAGACCAAGTTAGTCAGGCTTATGGGGCAATAGTTTCCAGGATCCGTTGAGGCACCACCTTTGTGGAGAGGGACCACTGTTGCTGTACGCCACTCTTAGGGTACATATCCTGTAGTAAGGCTGAGATTGAACAGTAGTTTTATGTTTGGGTTTAGCTCTTCTTGGAGTTCATGTAGGACGCAGGCCGGGACACCGTCTGATCCCATTGATGCTGTGTTTTTTACTTTGGAGAGGGCGGCTCTTACCTGAGCATCTGAGATGTCAGGGGGGCAGCACTCTGCTGGGATAGATATTTGCCCTTTTGGTGGGGAGAAGTTTGTGCTGAACCTGTCAGCTAGGATGTTGGCAGTGTCTGTGGGTTCGGTGTATTTTTTGTCATTTTGGACTAATTCTGAGCATATCTGGGAATTCCCACCCAGGTGCCTATCATAACTAAAGAAAGCCTTGTGATTATCCTTAGTGTCCTGTGCAATTTTTCTCTCGAAGCTGGCCTTAGACGATTTTATGAGTGCCCGTAGTTTTTTGCTAATACTGATCAGAGATGCCTTCCCTTTTGGGATTTTGCTCTATCATGTAGTAGCTTCCTCCTTCTATTGTATAGTTTGTTTATGGCTGGGGTCCACCAGACAGGACGTCTGCCTTTGGAGGATTGGGTCTTGGTTTTATTTGGGATTGCATGATCCATGCATTCCTGAAGGTGTTCATAGAATGCATTTATAAAGGATTCTGCGGTCTGGGCCGTATTTTCCACAGGCCCGTGGGCTTTGAAGGATTCCACCTCAGTTTTAAGGAGTGTGAAATTTGCTTTAGAAGTGTGGTCTGGCAAGATTTTTAGATTTCTGGCAGTGGCATTCCCCATGTTGTGATGATCAGGAGTATTTTCTTCCATAGTCTTATTCCACCTTTTCTTCAGATGCTCCCAGTCTATGATCAGTCCATATAAGTGTTTACCTTCATATTTTCCATAAATTCCTGTTTTTCTCAGGCTATACTAAGGCAACACTGTGTTCTTTATCCAACTCCATCAAAGTTATCTGGGTGTGCTCCTTTGAGTCCTTCCTTATGCAGGTAGGTGCTCTAGCATGGTGTTTCATTTTACTATACATGGTGTGCATGCAGTTTACTCCATACATTTTTATCTTGAGTGCTGTCTCTGTGGTTTTGTCTTCTTTTTCTCCTGCCTTTTCCTCCTTTCTGGGGCTTTCTGTCACAGGCTTTGGTGCCTTGCTGCCTTGCAAGGTTTCTGGCTTTGGCTCACATTGTTCATATTTTGAATATGTTTGTTGTCTTTTGGTTGTGGCATCTCTATGTTTGTCTGGCTCTTTCTTTTCTGTGGCTCTTCCCTTTTTTTGTCTCCTTTTCATGTCCTCTTCTTTCCTCAGTCACCACAGTCTCTGTTCATTTGCTTTTCTTTTGTCCTTGTGTCCTGTGGACAGCACTCAGCATTTTCTTGTTCTCATTGTCTTTGCCTGTGCCTGTTCTCTTATTTTGTGTACAGTTCTTTGTTTCTCAGTTATGCTGGGCACCTGGTGTGTCTATATTGGTGTCTACATTTATTTTTGGTGTGCGGGCTTTGTGTCTCTGTTTTTTTTTTTCTTTTTTTTTTGATATGTGTGGTGTTTTGTTTGGCTTGGTTTTGTGTGTGTGTCTTGTCTTTTTTTTCCTCTGTTTATATTCTTTTTTGCTGTATTTTTCTCTTATATGTATGTTTGTAATTTTTTTTCTGAATGTTTTTAAGAAGGCTTTTTTGAATATTTTATTTTGAAATTGTTGAATATGTTGTATTATTTATTTGTTATGTGAGGTTGAAATTGTATAGAGTGAGTATTTCTTTTTTAAGACAAGTTAGTATGTAGTAGATGCTCAGAGTTTTGTATTATTTTGGTTTTTTTTTTAGTGTAGGAGATTAGCAGTTTTACATGAAAAATGCAAAACTTTAGACAAAGGAATATAAGTTTCTAACACATACAGATTTAGTGCTAAATTTATTAGGCCTTATATATATTGTTGTTTGTGTTTCAACAAAATATGTTTTTTCAGTGATTTTTTTATATTTTATTAATATATTAGTCTTCTGTCACTTTCCTGCAAAAATTATTTTATTTAAGTATTATTTTTTATACTCTAACAAAATACATTCTTTTAGCAATGTATTTTCCTTTCTCTTTTCTATATTCTAT
This sequence comes from Protopterus annectens, assembly GCF_019279795.1. Taxonomy (NCBI): domain Eukaryota; kingdom Metazoa; phylum Chordata; order Ceratodontiformes; family Protopteridae; genus Protopterus; species Protopterus annectens. Next base: position 1,148,897,169 of record NC_056744.1, read on the forward strand.
TTAGTGTTTTTTATATTCATTTTTTCTTTTTATTATTTTACATAGCATACTTTTATGATTTGATCATTTCACTTTCCTATTATTATATTATTTCTTAACAAACATTTTTTTTTTTTTTTTTTTTTTTTTCTTTTTTTTTTCTGAATAAAATATTTTTTTTTCTTTTAAAAAACTCAATAAAAAAATATGTAGAAAAGTGTTGTTTTTCTCTTTTTTTTTTCAAATAATAAAAAAAAAAAACTCCTTCAAAATAAGTTTTTTTTTTTTTTTTTTTTTTTTTTTTTTTTTTTTTGTTTTTTTTTCTTCATGAAGAAGCTTTTCCTTTTTCCCTCTTTTCATGTGCCTGTGTTTTTTCCTCTTTTCCTTTTTTTTCCATATGAAATTCTTTTTTGCTGCATACTATATGTTTTCAAATAGGTTTTGATATGTTGCCCTTTTGTCCTTTTGTTTTTTCTGTTCTCCTTTTCCTCCTCCTTTTTTTTCTTTTTGTGTGCTTTTTGGGTTTTTGCCTCTTGGGTTCTTGCTCTCTTTTGCCTTTTCTTTTCTGCCCTTTTTCTGTCTGTTCTTCCTTTTTCCTTTCCTGTTTTTCTTCTTTTTTTTCCTCCTGTTCTCTTTTTTTTTTTTTTTTTTTTTTTATTATTTTTGTTTCTCACAAATTTTATTTTTTTTTTTTTTTTTTTAGTATGATTTTTTTTATTGGGGAGTTAGAGGGGGAGTTTTTTTGTGTTTTGAATTTTATTTAGATTTATTTATTAGTAATAGATTATTTTTTTTTAAGAAAAATATAAAAAAAACAAATAAAATAATTTAAAAAAAATTTTTTTCAAATATAAAAAGGAAAAAAAAAAAAAAAGAAAATTCTAGCATTTAAAAAGAAAATAAAAATTTTAAATTTTTTAAAAAAAAAAATCTGAAAAAAAGTTTGTTTTTGACATACTCTGGCCCTTGAATACCAAGAGATCATCTCTTTACTTCACCTCTGATCTTGTTGACAACTGATCATGTTTTCACCACATTCATAAATTATCTTAGGCCTTTCTATTCCTCACCTGCAGCTCCATCCTTAGACTTTTAATATATACTCATCCCTTAGAATGTCAAATACAATGTTTTTCTTTGTCTCCAAATGTCCAACATGAGTGATTAATATACTGATTCCTAATCCTATCCATCTAGTCACAGTGCAAATCTTAACATCTTTAACTCTGTACATCAGCTTGACTCCTGTTTTTGTCAAATACACTGTGAAATATAACAAGCTGGTCTCATATTCTGTAGATTCCCTTTCACTCTTAGGTAGTCTGTGTCACTCCTGTGACTCTTTACATCCATGTGTATTATTCATTTTACATTCACCATTACTCTGAACTGTTGATCCCAAGTACAACTGTATTTACAGTCTATCATCTCAATTTCTATTCTCATAAATATATTTGTCTTACCTGTGACATTTTCTGCTAGAGATATCTATTAGAGTCTCCTCAACCTGATACTCTCAAACAGATCTACAATGTATCTGACATCATAGTCACATTGTCTGATCTATCAAATTACATCACCACTGCAAATAAGAAAGGTAATGATCTGATGTGCACCTATTAAATTGTATATGCAGTTCAATGTACATATCATTCATATCCTGTACCATTTGTATTTTGATAGATTCATAAATACCACTGTTTGCTGAAAAATGATATGTTTCTAAGACAAAGAACAATAAATCCTTCTGATTCTCTGTATTTCTCCAACAACATTGACAAACATTCAGTGTATTCCTGGCATGAAACAGAGTGATCATGACATTTCAATGCTTCCCTTTTCATAATGGAGACAATCAATTGTGTTACTGAGCTTGCACATCATTATTCAAAGATGCAAAAACTCAGTGTGTTTGTGTGTGAAAAAAAACAACATTTTATAAAAAAAGGAAGTGAAAAAATAAAAAAAAAAAATTTTTTTGATAAATTTTAAAAAAAAAATTTTTTTATTTTTTGTTTTTGTTATTGTGAAAAAAAAAAATTTAAAAAAAATGCACAAATTTTTTTTTTGAAAACACAGTTTTGCTCAGATTTCATGTTGTACAGACTCAGGAATATGGTTCCTGAAAACACTGATAAATGTATCACCAAACACCATCATGCAGGTGACTTCAATTTCCCAGTATAGACTGGAACTTTTCTCAGAAACACCTATTACTTTTCAAATTCATACTCAAATGCCATGGAACAATAGTCCATCACAAGAGAAACATGACTGTATCAGACATACTGTGTTCAACACAGTATACATGGTGAGATCAGATCTAAACTAATCTGCTGGAGGTCCTCACATCCACCTGATAAAAAGACCACAGTAAGAACTTCAAAACCACTTCATTCTAAGAAATTTCTCCTTTCCCACATATACTCAAACTGAATATTACAAATGCCTTCTACCAGCACCTGCAACTGCATGGATAAAGGCAATCCCAAACAAAACAAAGACTCTTTGTACCAAAGGCAACTCAGTCTGGTGGACCCCAGCCATAAACATCTACAACAAAGGAGGAAGCTACTACAAGATGCAAAATCCTTAAAGGTAAGACACCCTTGATCACTATAAGTAAAAACTAAGAGCTCTCATAAAATCATAAACAAATTTTGAAAAATAGCTAAAGACTCAAAAGACAATCATGGCCTTCTTTAGCATGTTAGAAACCTAGGAAACTCCCAGATATGCTCAGAACTAGTTCAAAATGATGTGAAGATTACTGATCCTGAGACATTGCCAACATACTGGCTGACAGGTTCAGTGCAAACTCTCCCCTAAAGGAAGATATCTATCATGCAGAAACATCTCCAAGCCCAAGTGAGAACTGCTCTAAAGCAAAACACAGCATCCATGGGACCTGATGGTGTCCCTGTGCTCAGATCACAGGAATTAAACCCACAGCTAGGACAGCTGTTTAATCATAGTCTTATCTGGATCTCAGTGGCAACTGTGGTCCCATTCACAAAGTGGTGCCTCCAGACCCTGGAAATTACCGGCTTAACAAGCCTTATCTGCAAAGCCATGGAGGATCATAATGGACCTCATAAATAAAGACATAGGAATTTGCAGACTTTGGATCCATCAGTTTGGCTTTGTCAAAGGCAGATCATGCCTTCTAAACTTGTTGACTTTTTGAAAAGTCACCAAAGCCATTGATGAGGAAAGGCAGTCCACAGCCTAGATCTGGCGAAGGAAGATCACCCACTGGGGTATCATTGAAAACTCATCAGCAAATGTCCCATACATCACAAGATGGGTTGCAAACTGGCTGAGTGACAGAACCCACAGGGTCAGAGTTGCTGGCCATGTCAGACTCAAAGCCTGTCACAAGTGGTGTCCACACTCAGTCCTGGGACTCTTGTTTGGCATCTACTTTTCAAGTACAAGCAAACACAGGAGGTTATGGCTGACAAAGTTTGCAGATGACTGCAAACTGAAGCCATAATTAACATCTGACACAGATATCCTTCAGAAGGGTCTCACAGAAGCGGATAACTGGTGCCAGAGCCATGGCCTAAAGTTAAATGCCAAAATGCATAGTCATACCCTTTGTTATAGCTACCAATGGGTGGCAATCCACTGAGCACAGAAGAGTTATCAGGGAAGACCCAGGTTGATAGTAGTCTGTCATTGACACCCTAGCTAAAGTAGTTAGGAAGACCTTCTACATTCCCACCTTATCATGAAGGGATTCTCATCTAGATCAAGGGAGTCAGTCTCATACTCATCACTCATCAGACCAATGATTGAGTACAATGCATTGAATGTATCTGAGACACTTGCACTAGGCCACAAAGTTCCTCACCAAAAGGATAATCTCAAACATCTGTCCTATGCTGCACTGAAAGAACTCCAGCTCTATTCAGTAAACAGCTGTCAGAGGTGACCTTTGCCTAACATACAAGGCCATGTCAAACAGATTTGATGAATATGTTCACCTCAAAAATCTAGATCCATCAGAACCACAACTTATAAAGTATTAATACTGCTAATAGATTCTCAAAAGATTATGCTGTAATAAAATTATATGTGAGGCAGAGCACCTGTGGCTGTTCAAACCTGTTTCCTTTCCTTTTTTCCTTCTTTACATTTTTTTCTTTTTTCTTTTCTTTTTTTTTTCTTCTTTTTTTTTTTTTCTTTCTTTTTCTCTTTTTTTCTTTCTTTTTTTTTTTTTCTTTTTTTTTTTTTTTTTTTTTTTTTTCTTTTTTTTTTTTTTTATTTTTTTTTTGTTTCTTTTTTTTTTTTTTTCTTTATTTTTTTTCTCTTTTTCCTTTTTTTTTCTCTTCTTTTCTCTTTTTTTTTCTTTTTCTTTCCTCTCTCCCTCTATATATATTTTTTTTTTTTTTTTTTTTTTTTCTTTTTTCCTCTTCCTCTTTTTATTTTTTTTATTTTTTTTCTTTTTTGTTTTTTTTTTTTTTTTTTCTTTTTTTTTCCTCTCTTTTTTTTTTTTTTTTTTTTTTTTTTCTCTTTCTCTTTTTTCTTTTTTTTTTTTTTATTTTTTTTTTCTTTTTTTTTTTTTTTTCTTTTTCTTTTTTTTTTTTTTTTTTGTTTTTTTCTTTTTTTTTTTCGGTTTTTTTTTTTTTTTTTTTTTTTTTGTTTTTTTCTTTTTTTTATAGTTTTTTTTTTTTTTTTTTTTTTTGTCCTTGCATTTTTCCTGTTGTTTTTTTTTTGTGTAATAGGATTTGCTCAAGAAAGGTAATTGGTAACGTAGTCAGGTGGGTCCTTACTAACAGAAACCTGGGGAGTCGTAAGGAGCTGTGGACAACCAGAATACATTTCATTTGTACGCTAATTTTCAGTGAGTATGGTTGTGATTGTGTGTTGTAGGTCATGTGGATCGATGGGACGAGGATAATGATCCATTGGACATCTATGGGTAGGAACATTGGAGATGAATGTAAAGTGCCTCACCAGTAAGAACATGAAACTGGTACGGTAGTACTATGCAACTTCAGCAATGGTGGGTTTTGTGAGCGCAAATTATGAACAAGTGACTATTTCCAGAAATAGTACCAGTACAGTGATTTTTTGTTGCATGCGATCTTACCAGGCGTGCAATGATCACCATCTGACATGTGTAAGTGCCGACCCCAAGGGATGGTTTAATGAATGACTAGACATTAAGAATCACCAGCAGCTGACTCAAGTAAGCTACGTGTGTAAGCCTACGTACCATTACAAGTTAATGGAGTGCATAGCATATTTAAATCTCGTCTAGGGGTGCTTTTAGCACATGTTTCATAGCACGTAATAGGGGAACATAAAGAAGTGGGAAAACGAGATATTACAACTATAAATTGAACACTGTTTGGGCGTTGCTTGAAACAGTGGTTCAGGTGAAATAGAACATTTCTTGGTACCTCGGGCCAAGTTTGGCAGCAGTCTTGCTGATGGATTCTTTAAAAATGCTGTTAGTCATACATACATGATGTCTTTAGCTTGTTTAGAGGTCTACCCGGATGCCCAATGAATATTCCTATTAGAAGTGTATGTGTACTAGTTAAACTCATAGCATTTTGAGGCCTTTGCAGAATGCTTCCTAGGGTGGAAGTACAGGTGTGCATCTTGGTACCATACATAGGCGGAGGGGTTAGGCAACGGTGAGCAACAAGATTGGTCATTTCGTGATATCCAACAAATGGAGTGACTTTGGGTTTTCCTACTTCTGGCGGAACTAAAACGCTCCAAAGTGAGTATCCATGTATATATATATAATATATACCCCTATATATATATATCCTGCTATGTACACATATCCCTTATTTATTTAAATTTGTTGACCCGGGAGTGTCCACGACTGGATCTGATGGGTCCATTTTCCGAAGCAGGCCCGAGGGAGAAAAGCTCCACAAATTAAAATAAAACAGACAGTAGTTACGATTTGGGATTACATAGTGCATTAACAATTTAATCTTAGAAATTGTTACTTTACAACATAAGCCTTTGGATGAAGAACATAGTACATCAGTAGACAACTAGGAATCTTGCTATCTGCTGAAGTACATAACAGGCATTAACAAATGTAACAATGAGAAGTTCCCTGCTGTATAATAAGTACTAGGCTTATGAGCATCTCAGCTTGCTGTCATCAAGGTAGTTAGTGGAGGTGAAAGAAGGTAGTAGTTGGATGGGGTGGATGATATTAGAGTGGGAGTTGCAAGGGCATAGCCAGCATGTTTTAAGTGCTTTTAATAAAGTTTTGAAGTTGGTGCATGATGGTGCAGAGGAGGTAATTGTGGGTGGGAGTGAGTTCCATAATTTTGGCTATGGCTAAGAGAATAGTGCTTCACCAGCAGAGTTATTGGCTTTAGTGATCTGCAAGTGATTTTTGTTGCTGGATCTCGAAGTAGTGGTCTGGTGGCGCGATAGGGTTGGAGTAGATTCTGGAGGGATGGGACATTTAGTGGATGGTTTACTAGTTTGTGGGTGAGTGAGAGTTGATACCACTAAAGGAGGTGGGGAGTTCAGCCAGCCCAGTTCAGCAAGTGAGAGACAGTGGTGACTATGGTAGGATGCCCTGTGGAATTTTATGATTTTGTTGTAGCAGGTCTCTAGCTTGTTTAGATCATTATTGCCTTAGGTTGGTATATATACTGGAGAGGCATAAAGTAGAGGGTGGCGATAAGGTGGGAATTTGCTATTGAAATCTTTGCTGCTTTGGTGAGAAATTGTTTATTTCTGTATAATGCTCCTAGTTTTGTGGACTTTTATGGTCATGGATATGTGAATGTCAAATTTTAGTTTATTGTCTATTTCCACTCCCTAGCAATTTGGTGTGTTCAGTTGGGTATATAGTGGTGTTGTCTTTTCCTGTGATGTTAAAGTGAGAGTTTTGGTGGGTTGGAAGATGAGTAGTTTAGTTTTGTTTGGGTTGAGTATTAATTGGGCATCGGATAACCATGTTTCAACAGAGGAAAAGGCTTCCTGTGTGACTTTTTGCAGTTTGGGTAGGGACTGGGCTGAGCAGATGATGGTAGAGTCATCGGCGTATTGGATGAGTGTGCCATGTTTGGTGGCAGAGGCTAGATTATTGGTGTAAACAGAGAAAAGTAGGGGTCCAAGGATGGATCCTTGGGGAACCCTATGGAGACAGGTAGTTGGGAGATATGTCATTCTGCCATACAACAGATTGTTGGCGGTCAGACAGGTAACTCTGAAACCAGTTGGTGACTGATTGTGAGAAGGATAGGTTATTGAGGACAGAGATAAGTTGTTTGTGTGGGACCATGTCAAATGCTTTAGATAGGTCTAGGAAAGTAGCAGAGGAGAGATAGCCATTGTTTTATGCTGAAGGATAGTGTTTGTAAAGGAGAGTAAGGCAGTGGTGGTGCTATGGTTTGGTCGGAAACCATGCTGAGTACTGGAAAGGAGGTTGTTAGTAAGGAGGTAGTGTGAGACCTGAGAGTGTATGCATCTCTCTAGTATTTTGGAGAGTGGAGAGAGAATAGCTATGGGGTAATTGGTTAGTTCTGCAGAGGGTCCGCCTTTGTGGAGGAATTATATTTGAGACTTTCCACAATGTGGGAACGTAACTCTGACAGAGATCAGTTAATCAAGATGGATACTGGGTTGGCCAGAGCATCAGTTCGCGATTGTAGGTATTCACTTGGGAGGTTGTCTGCTGCTAATTTGGTGGGTTTAAGTTTAGTTAAGAGTTTTTATGTTGGAGGTAGGTACAGGAGAAAAAGCGAGGCAGTGGGGAGATTACTAGTTGAAGGTGTGGGTTGGAGGGAGGGTTGTGTTGTTTAGCTAGTGATAGTATGGTTTGTGTGAAGTGTGTGTTGAATGAGGTAGCAATATTTTCTGAGGAGTGAGGGATGTTAGGAGGAGGGGTACTGACTTTACCTGGGTGGAGGATGGAGTTTATGGAGGACCAGAATTGTTTGGGGCTGTGTTGTGAGGAGTCTATGGCAGACTGGTAGTATTGGAATTTGTCCCGTTTTATTAGCTTTTTGACTCTATTCGTAGTTCTAGGAATTTCTGTCTAGTTGCTGGGTTTTGGTTTTGCCAGTGCTCCCAGGCTTTATCCCTGTTTTTCATTTCTGACTTAGTGGTTTTCTGTAGCCATGGGGAGGGTTGTGCTTTGGTTCTGGAAAATCTTATGGGGGCATGGTAATTAAGGATGTTCAGGAAGGTAGTATTAAAAGATTCAACTGCGTCATCTAGACTGAGGTACTTTAGAGCATGCCAGTTACATTCTTTGAGGGATGAGATGAATGTGAGTGGGTTAAAGTTTATTTTTACGTATTTGTGATAGATGACAGGTTTAGCTTGGTACAGGTATTTTTTGAGTAGGAATGTTGGGGAGTGATCACTGAGGCTATCTGATAAGCAGCCTGTTATATATGATTCGGGGTTCTTTCTGACTAGTATCCAATCCAGGGTAGAGTGCTTGCTGGAGTTTTTATTTATCCTTGTTGGTGACTGGACTAGTTGGGTGAAGCCATGAAGGTGTACATGATGGGTTGGATTGTTGCCAGAACAGGATTGCCAGTCAATATTGAAATCACCTAAGATGATAGTTTCTTGGGGGAGATGGTGGGTAGACCAGCTGAGGAGGTTTTCTAGTGGAGGGATGTTTTGGCCAGGTGGGAAGTAGCATCCAGTTATGTTGATGGTTTTGTTTCGGTTAATTTTGTATAATTATATATAGTAAATATATATATAAATATACTATAAATATATAGTAGCAATATAGTTCTGAACAGTATCACTCAATTCCTGCTATCCCCAAAAAAGAATATTTGTGATTTCGAGATTTCAGAGCCTTCTGGCTTAATGTGAAACAGATGAAGTTCAGTATAGTTAGCCTTCATGCCTTCTTGATTGTTGCTCCAGAAACACCACCACCATCTATCTTTTGATCTCCTTTTTGAAAGTTTTAAAGCAAAAGACCACAGCATATTCTGGTTTACCTTTGATGGCCTAAAAAGGATTGATTTTTCGTCTGTCTTTTGCGTAACTTTCAGGCTCCGGCCTTACTTTGGTACATTTCATCAGAGTGGTGATGTTTTGTGTATAGAGACTGCTCTTGTCTTTATTCTTGGTTCCTGTATTGTTGATGATTCCTCATTTTGATTTCCCAGCAGCAGTCTCAAAGTTCTGCCACAAAATCTTTTAATAATATTGTATAGGGATCTAATAGAAAGTTTCTCCATATTGGCTTTTCCAATTCCTTCAGCACTTCTGTTCCTAGCAGTGCTGCTCTGTGAAGTGTTGAATACTATTTCTGGCACCATGTTAGCATTGTTTTGAGAGATACTGTTCTTGCCGAACACCAGATATGAAAAAAGGTCTTACTGTATGACTCAAAATGTTATCATTGTATTTTTTCACTGCTACCTGGCCTCGTTTATTTTCTTGGCAGCCTGTATTATGAAATGGGCATGCATTCATTTTTTGAAGTCATTCAGGTTTTCAATTCTGCGTCTACATTAAAACTGTGCAATATAGAATTAGCATTTGCTGAGAGCCAACCTAATAGATGGTGTCAGACATTGCCACCTTTACTCATTTCATAGCCCTAGTAAGGTATGTAAGAGAAGTGGAATGAAAAAGTTCTGCATCATGTTATGAATAGAGAAGTCACCAGTTAACTGTTGGAAAGGTATTTAAATCAGGTTTGTCAAGCTACCAATCTATGAATTTAAAGATTTGAGCAGTTCTGTAAACTGATGTTTGTCTAGGTTGCATGGTAGTTTCAAAACAGGGAGAGGTACACCCTTTATTTGCTAAACCAAGTGTTCCATTTTATCATGAGATTGTGTTAGCTTGTAGTTGGTATGTTTAGAAATAGAGGTGAAGGGAAAAGCCCCCAGAATCTCTACAGAGGTTTCATTAAAGTTGAAGCTTGTTAAATATAGTTTTGTGAAATAATGTTCACTGTATTGCAATTTTGAGAAGTGTAGTTCTCTAAAATCCCTGATAGAGGGTGCATATGCAGTCACTTGCTGATGTCTTGCTTCATCAAACCCCTATAGCCACATATTAGGGTTTCTAGTGTACACTGCCATGGAATACTTCTTATAGTGATCTGCAAAATGTCACTTCTTCTGGGGCTGTTCATTGCTCGGGTCTAGTGATCGATAGCCTAGTGTACACCCATGAGCCTATTGACAGTCTTGACTTTTAAGCTTTGGTTTTCTCAAATCTGTTAATGACCTGACCCCTAGTCTCTCTGTTCCTGCTTCTCTGTTGTGTTGTAATTCTCAGAAGGCTGAACTCTTCACTAGTATGGCATCTCCCCATCTTGTCAGATAAGCTGAAATGTACTTCCTTGTAAATGTTTGTAGAGATTATATTTCTTGAAAAATGCAGCAAATCCCAGTGCTTTGCATTCTGCTTTTGTAATAGCGTTGATTAACAACACGTGACACACTGTACTGCCCAGCTATTAGTCATTCTGTCAGCAGAATGATCATTGGCTTATTAACAGACATTCTTAGCAGTAGAGACAGACATTTGGCAGTTATAGTCTACTGCCTGAATGTCTCTTGTCTTATAGATATTTTAGGTGGTGGTTCATTTTCAAACTTTCGTCTAAAGTTATAGTCACTACTTGAAATGAATCTTAAGAATGTGTGCTTATTTTCCGATATTGTGATAGCAAACTGCTCCCCTGTTTATTTCAAGAATAACAGCTTATAACATAGCCAGATATTGCAACATTTGCTGTACTTTTATAAAAATATTTGAAACTTCAAATGATGCAACTTTTTCTGAGTAGTGGGAAAAGACCATCAGTTATTATTAGAGAAAGACATTTCTTCAGCGTTAAGAAGACATACAGTTATATTTGCAGAAACAGCTAAGAATCAATTACACAATCACTGTTTGCATTTGTGACAGTAAGTGATGAGGATATTTGCACAGACTGTATGGAGCAGAACAAACACAGACACTACTTCCTTTTCTTTTTTGCATCTCCCAATTTTCTCTCTCTATGTATATAAATATGAATATATATGTGTGTGTGTGTGTGTGTGTGTGTATATATATATATATATATATATATATATATATATATATATATATATATATATATATATATATATATATGTTCAGTATAGAAACATGGCTGTCAAAGAGTAGGATATTTGTGGAGGTCTTCCTGATTCAGACGTTCTCCAAATAATAGAAATTAATATGGTCTCCCCACTTCCCTTCTGACACTACGTTGATGAACTGCATACCTTTTAATCAAGAAAATGACAGTTTAGAGTGTAGCTGTAGATTGTCACACTTGCAAGAGTTTTCTGTAAATGTGTTGATCTTTAGATTTAACACACCAAAAAACCTTATTACTGGAAACTTGCCTAAGAAGATGCTGCTCCAATCAAAATGAGAAGAGAAAGGCATGTCATCAGTTATGAATGGAATATGCTATTGGTAGCTTCAGAAGCAGCTAAGAACTAATCACGTTATCACTTTGATGGTGCTGACCAGTAGTTAATGGAAATTGTACTGGGTCTAGGGTCTAAAGCAGGACAAGCTGTGCAGTGGGTAAAGCACTGACAGCAAACTAGTGTTGCATGTTTTACTTCCAAGCTTTACTGTATTAATTTGCATCAGCATGTTTTGTTTAACACAGCAGAGTGTTTTTGTCATATCTGGGTACATATCAGTTGGGTCGTCCAGTCTGAGTCGTAGCAGGGGCTGCCAAATAACACTGTAAATCCCACAAGTATCTGCACTTCATTCTTCTGCTTAATTATTTATGAAAGGGTTTTCTTTACCATTAGTCAGTAACCTTGGGCAGTGGTAAAAATCATCAATAATATTCTTCTGGGACAGCATGTCCTGCAATTTCTAGCTGAGGCCAGATGGAAGACAAGACTTTTGAGTGAAGGATGTCGTGAACATGAAATAAAAAAAGTAACTGATAAAATAGTGCAATGGAAATTTATCATATTTTTGAGAAAATTGTGCAAGTTAACAGAATGTCTTAGTTTTTTGACTTTGTGACAACAGAATTTGACTTCACAAGCAGCCACTAAGCAGAGAAAGGAGTTTAAAGGTCATTGGACTGAAGGTTTTAAAGGTAATTGGACTGAAGGTTTTATCTGCAATGTTTAGTATAAAGTACACCTGCATACGTCCTTTGCTTCACATTCATTCTTACAATGCTAAATTTTATCTTTAAATCTGATCTAAATACCCCATCTAATTCAAGAGACAACATCATTTTTGTAAAACTGCCAGCTTCTTGTGTGTGTGTGTATCTGTGTATGTGTCCTTGGAATGGGAAATGAATGCATGTGTTTAAACTCCTGTCATCAAATAAGAGTGAGTCATTCAAGAACGCAGGTTAAAGGGATTTAGAGGTAAACAACACAGATAATGAAAAAACGATTTATTTGATTAAAATTAAATGAGGTAAAACATTCATAATCACGCCAGCCACAACCTCTGCAAAGCTGAGTTTTGAACACAAGTGGAAAATAGAAGCAGCAGCCTGTATTTCCTCTTATTTTCTGCAGCCAGATCAGTCGTTATAAAATCTAGTAATTCAATCAGTTTACAATTACGATTAATGTTGTCCTATTCCTCTTTTTTCTGTTTGCTCCCCTTCTCTGTCTATGTCCATTACCTACCTTCCCTGCACTATGTCCCACGGGAGGACTTGCATGTCATCTTCCATTGTCACGTGGACATCTTGATAGACATTTGTCGAGTATGCAGACACTAATGAAAATGATGGTTATGTGGAACCTAGGGGCAGGAACCACCCAGCTTCTGTTACAGCAAGTTATTTGCTTGATGGCTGTCTGCTCTCAAGCTTAACTTGTTCATGTTCTCAGTAAGGAAGCTCATGTCAGTATTTTCAGGATACATGTAATCAAAAGGCAGAGTAATGATTGAGACATTCAGTATCGATGATGGATCAGTGGCTGCTGAGCATAGTTTATACTGGTGACTATAGAAAATGATTATTGGTCTGTGAAGGGCAAGTGAGTGCAAGCCGCTGTCCACATTGGTTGCAGGTAAGTGTCCGGAGCACTGGCCATACCGTTTAAAAATTAATGAATGACTGCTAAACCCTCTTCACAAAGTGAAGCATTAATTTATAGAATTTAGTATGTTTGTGATTCACTGCACTATAAACATATGCTTGTAGAAGATACTGTTATTGCAAATGCTACAGTTTCTACTGCCACCTTTTTTTGCTTCATACACTACCTGTTGGTAGAAGTATTCTGCATCAGTCCCATGCAGTATAGACTTCCTTAACAATATTGGTGTGTAGTCAGTGTTCATGATGGAAAAGAAATTTATTCTCAAGTTAGTCTTTCTTAACATAGTTATTATAGAAAGTAGGCAAAAGAGTAAACTATAGCACTGGAGGGTTTGTCTATAGACTAGAGAAAATTAGTTAACATTTCACTTTCCTTATAGGATGTTTTCTTCCGGTACTAAAAGAATGGGAATTATACATGCTTCCCAACTGTATTATTTTCTGTGGTGCTTACGATATTTTAGCCATAAATTTATAAATTTAGTAAGCTTCTCCCTACTAATTTCACCCCAGTCTGATTTATTACAAGACAAAATAAAATGATTTTTAAGCATCTATGTTTTAAATTAAAATAGTGTCTTAAATACTTTATGGTGTATGTTTTCCATCAATAAACATTCAAAAAAAAGAAAAGAGTTAAAATAAAAGTCCAAAATTCACTAAAAACTTTCCAGTAGATCACAGTACTGTGTAAAATGCATTGGATGGAACTCCTTCATATCTGAATTAGGCTTATCTTAGAACTGTGTAGAATATCCTATTCAAACCTAATACATTGCCAAACATTAATAATATCATTTAAATATATATTAATAGAAGAAAACTCAGACCTCAGCATTGTGACCAGATATTAATCATTAAATGTAGTAACCACTACATGATTCTCTGTATGCATTCCCTGCAGCTAAACTTTGGAATTCCATCCACCCAGAATTTAGAGCAGAATCCAAATCAAATATTTTTTAAGAGAAATTAATATATATATATATATATATATATATATATATATATATATATATATATATCCTGCCAGTGATCCAAGTTTAAATTTCTGCTTCTTTAATTCATTCGCTAACTTTCCATTAATTCACTCTAGTGAAAACGAAATCACCCTTTTCCTCTTTTTTACCCATCTTCCTGCTATGTTGCCTCCTCTCCAAACTCGTCAATTTAAAATTCTGCTGTCCTTTTCCCCCTCCCCATTGCATTACTTTGTTCTGCCTTTAATGTTTTCTAATGTAACCTACCACTATTCTCCACATTTCACTCTTCCTTCTGTTCCCACCTATTCCTGTAAACTCTTCAAATGTTAGTAGATGTTTAATAGTGTCAGGTTTATATCTTTGTAAGTATGTTTGTTCTCTTTTGTTTATATATTGTCTATTCTATGGGATTGTTGTTTTGCCGTTTATTTGGTCATTTAGAGTATCTTTATGTAGCTTGTCTCTCAGAGACTTCACTGAAAAGGGACAGCTGGCCAGTTGGACTATCCTGGTTAACAAATATAAGTAAGTAAATAAATACATCTTAGAAGTATGAGGCCCAGCTCAAAGAAGTGCCAAATCATGGTTTAGAATTTTTAAATATGTTTCAGTTTAGAAGAAGTTAGACGTGGCCGCAAAGGCATGGATTATGAACCTTAGAGCGGACCAGAAACCTGGATTAAATGAAATTGTACCACTCAAACCCATCCTGAAAGGATGGGCTCTAAAGAAATAATGCACATGCATTAATCCTGTGTTATTTCACTTTAAAAACTCCAAGCTTTTAGCTAACACTAAGTAAATAGAACATGCACTCTGAATGAGAGATGTGTCCATACACCAAAACTTTATTGGTTGATTGAATGAATGAGCTGCAGGAAGCTCTTTTTAAATGAAAGGAAGCTGCTTTTTCTTTAGGATTTGATAAAGGTTCAACAACTGAAAGCACTTATCCAGACAGCAGCAGCAGGATTACGTTTTATTTTGTTAATAAAGGAACTGATTTTAACAATTTCAACCATTTTACTTCAGCTTGGGTGGCAGTAGCGGGTTTGCTTTCTACATTTACTTGGTTTCCATGCGTACTGCCTTTGGTGGTGAGCTCAGTGAATCTTTTTGTTTCTGACTTTACAATTTGGGTGTTTACCATGCAAGAATTTTTCTCAACTTTAATGACTAAATAGAATTAATTTATTAGGAAAAAAAAACTGATGTAGACTACTGTGGAAACAAATGTAAAACATATTTGACAGACACTGATGGTTATGAAATGGGACGTGAGTTTACCTGGAGAAAGGATAAGAGGATGGCCAAGTTTAATCATACTGGTTCAGTACAAGAAACTCATCACAAATGAATATAGTGAGGACAGTGACGTAAGTCTATTCTCAGATTTTCACAGTCACCCCTTTCTAATAGGTTCATAAGTAGGGACTAGGCTATCTGCCCGAGGGCAATTATAAGCCTAGCCAGAGTGTGTCGGCTTTCGCTGCCCCATTGATTAATTAACTGAGCCTCTGTCAAGCAGAACCAATGAAGTGATCCCAGGGGTGTATTTTCTGTTACCCATCCACTCGTCAAGGCTTCTCTTGAAGAGTGTTAGTGAGGGGCGCTGCCTAATGTAGTTAGGAATTTTGTTCCAAAGCATGGGGAGTCTCTGTGACAGGAATCTATCCCTCCAGCATGTTCTATTTATTGTTGTGGCGAGGTTTAGCTCACTAGAGCGCGTGGCTCGCAGTGACTTGGATTTCTTTAGGTGGAGCATGTCCATCAATTCTGAGTGGGACATGGCTTTGTATGTCAGGCAGAGATCACCTCTGAGTAAGCGATATGCCACTGAGTACAGCCGGAGTTTTTTCAGTCGGGCTGCATAGGACATATGTTTGAGGCCAGTAATCCTCTTGGTGAGGTGCTTTTGTGGTCTTTCCAGCTGTTGGAAGTGTCTTGTGAGGTACATCCCAAATGGAGCATTGTACTCTATGATGGGTCTGATGAGTGACGAGTAGAGGGGTACTATAACCTATTTATTTCTAGATGTGAACCCCTTAGTAATTAGATGGGCCACATAGAAGGATTTCCTAACTACTTTGGCAATATGATTGTCAAAGGAGAGATTACTATCTATCTGGGTCCCCAGATCTCTTATTACCTCTTCTGTATTAAGGGGGCTGCCGCCTATGTGGTAATTTGTGGGTGTTTTGTTTTTCCCAAACGGGGTGACTATGCATTTTTTGGCATTTAGCTTGAGGCCATGACTTTGACACTAGGTGTCTGTCTCAGTAAGGCCTTTTTGAAGGATGTCCGTGTCAGCCGGAGAATCAATTATGGCTCCCAGTTTGCAGTCATCTGCGAAATTGGTTAGCCATAGTCCTCCTGTGTTTGCCTGTATTTCTGAGAAATATACGTTGAACAGTAGGGTTTCCAGAACTGAGCCTTTCACGACACCAGTTGTGACTGGTTTAGAGTCGGACCTGGAGCCCACTATTCTTACCGTGCGAGTTCTGTCTGTAAGCAAGTTGGCAACCCATCTTGTGACATAGGGATTTATGTTCAGGCTGGTGAGTTTTTCTATAATACCCAAGTGAGGAATGGTGTTGAATGCCTTGGTGAGATCAAGGTAGGCTGTGTGAACCACCTTTCCCTCATCTATGGCCTTGGTGACTGTTTCGAAGAATCAACCAGGTTTAGTAGGTATGATCTGCCCTTAACAAAGCTGAACTGGGTCAGGTCAAGTGTTTGGAGGTTCCCAATGTCTTTGTTAATGAGTTCCATGATGATGCGCTCCATAGCCTTGCAGACCAGGCTAGTCAGGCTTATGGGGCGATAGTTACCAGGGTCAGTTATGGCCCCTCCTTTGTGGAGTGGAATAACCATTGCTGTGCGTCATTCTATGGGCATGTAGCCTGTGGAGAGGCTGAGGTTGAACAGCGTGTTTAGGTGGGGGGTTAGTTAGTTCTGTAGTTCATGCAAGATGCAGCCTGGGACACCATCTGGCCCCATTGATGCTGTGTTTTTGGCTTTTGGAAGGGCTGTTTTCACCTGTTCTTCTGTGATTTCCGGGACACTACACTTTTCCGATATTGTTGTGAACCCTTTTGAAGGTGAGAGAGAGGTGAAGTTTGCACTGAATCTATCTGCCAGGATGTTGGCAATATCAGTAGGTTCAGTATATTTTGTGCTATTTTGCACTAGCTCAGAGCATATCTGTGAGTTACCACTTAGATTCTTGACATAGCTAAAGAAGGCTTTGTGGTTATCTTTCGAATCTTTGGCAATTTTTCTTTCAAAGTTAGCCTTGGATGATTTTATGAGGGACCTTAGTTTCTTACTGATACTGATCAGGAATGTCTTTCCTTCTTGGAATTTGCTTTTTTCTGAACGTTTCCTCCTTTTGTTGTATAACCTGTTTATGGCAGGGGTCCACCAGACTGGTTTCCTTCTCTTAGGGGAGTGAGTCTTGGTTTTGCTAGGGATGGCATGATCCATGCATCCTTGTAGGTGCTCATAGAGTGCAATTGTAAAGGATTCTGCATCTTGGGCAGTGTTATCCTTTAGCATGGGGGCTGTAAAACTTACCACCTCTGCCTTAAGTAAGGTGAAGTTTGCTTTAGAAAAGTTTTTCACTGTGGTTTCCTTGGTAGGGGGTGGTGGTGGGGTGTGGACATCCAGGGTGATTAGTTTATGGTCTGATCTAACCAGTGACGGGTTGACCTCTGGTACGGAACACCTGTCGCCCATGTTGGTGATGGCCAAGTCCAATATGTTGTGGCCTCTGATAGGAGAGTTTACCAGCTGATCCAGGGCATTTGAGTTGATAAATTCCAGGAAGCGCTGAGCCTGGGAATTTGTACTCAAGTAGTTGTCCCAGTTAATGGTAGGGTAATTGAAATCGCCCAATATCAGGGTGTTTGGTAGGACCTTCATATTTTCCAGTGTCTCCAGAAAGGCGGAGTGGTGGTCCTGGATCATGGAGGGTGATCTGTAGCAGGCCACAATTTGCATTGCAAATTTTCCCGATGTTAGTTGCACATGGATGATCTCAGAGGTATCATGCTGCGCCATTAACCTGGAGGTGTGGGTATCCTTGATGAATATGGATACACCCCCCCCCTTTTGTGTTTCGGTCCGTGTTCTGTGGCTGAAATGTGTGGTATGAGTTGTAGCCCAGTAGTGCTGGAGTGCTCTCTGGAGCATTGAACCAGGTTTCAGTTACTGCACAAATGTTGATGTTCTCCATACTTAGGAGTGCTTCGAGCGCATGCATTTTGAGATTTAAACTCCTGGCGTTGAGTAGCATAACCCTAATTTTTTTACTTTTGCTGTTTACGGAGGTGGGTTTGAATTTTGAGCCTTGCCTAAAAAAGGCACTATGGGGGCAGTAAGGACCTTGGCCAGTATTCGAAAGTCAAGGGGTGACAGGTGCAAGCCATCTCTTTCGAAGCAACGCAGCTTGTCGAGCATGTCATCCCAGGCTGACAGACACTGGTTCCCCTTTGAATGACACCAAAAGCTTAGCCAATTGTTGAAATTGATCATTTTTTTCTTTATACTGAGGTATCATTCTTGGTGAGGGCAAGATGCTACTCGGGGTCAGGGTCATACCCGCCTGGGCTGCATGATCAGAGAGCTCTTTCATGTCTTTTTTCATGTAGTCCAGTGATGTACGTCTCAGGTCATTCACACCAACATGAACAATGACAGAGTCGTATTTGTACTTGTTCTGGAGTGACCTGAGTGCTTGTGTTATGTGGCGGATTCTGGCTCCTGACAGGCAGCTAACAGTAATCTTCTCCTTGTCCAGCCTAGTGAGTGTGGCATCAGTGTGCCTGACTATTGAGTCACCTATTACTAGTGTGTCAGGTATGTTACTTTGCCGTAAGGGCTGTGATTGTGCGGCACATTGATTTTGTGTTTTATGTGTTGTCTTGTTTGTGACGGGAGGTGCAGGTTTTGTGGGTGCCTGCTTTGGAGCTATCTGATGCTTTTGCAGGTTTTTATTTAGAGCCTCTGAGTATGATTTTGTGTATTTATGTGTATCCGTGAGCTACAGTGGGTAGTTCCTTAACTGAGAATGATATTGGTTTTGATTCAGGTGCTGATGAGCAGCTGGTTGAGTGTTTTAATATGAAAGTTAATGAAGTAATGTGAGGAGCAGTAGAAGGCAGCACCTCTCTCTCTCTCTATAGATATATATATATATATATATATATATATAGATATATAGATATATATATATATATATAAAATAAGGGTGTTCCAATGTAACACCAATATAACTTTGGTGATCATAGTTTCAAGATTTGATTTAAATGACTACAAGCAACCATTACTTAAAAAGTTACATTTCTACCTAGATGTTACATTTCTGAATATGAAACAGCTGGACATCAAGTAATTCTGTTACATTTTGAATTATGAGTTTCACGAGAAGTATAGTGTCCAAAATACTGATACCCTTGATGTTGCGCAGTTTAAATGTAAGCCTTCTAATTTACAGCCGCCTTTCCTCCACTTAGTTAAGCTCTTTAAGTGGTCAGTTATGACAGAATTGCATTTCAAAGCCTCAAATATTTAAAGGAAAATGAAAATAATTTGCTTTAGGGCCATGAAGATGCACTGAATAAACTGAGAAATAAAAATAATATTATCACACAAGCAGATAAAGACGGTGGAATAGGTGGTTATATGAGGGGAAGGGGTTAAACTAATTGATGTGGTCACCTTAAGTTTAAGTAACTTCTGTACCTTTTTTAACAAAAACGATAACGTTTTAGAATTTTATGTTACATTTGAGGATGTTTTGAGCTATTTGACAGAACAATTAACATTAACTGGTCCTCTCCCATAATAGTTTTTGTCTTACACAAGGTTCATAAAACAAAACAGCAACCACCAGAAAGACCAACCATATCAGGTAAGAACCAAATTGTGATCCGTTGCTCAAATTTTTGAAGATTTGTTTTGGCCTTCTTTTGGGTCTAATAATGACCAGGATTAAGTCTACAACTGTGTTTCTGCAAATCATATCAAATAGTGGAATTGATACACAGTACAGAGTCGATTATCCGAACGTCAGTTATCAGAAACGTCAATTATCAGAACGCAGCCTTCCAAAATTTTTGGGTAGGAAAATCATAAAGTCTGAATATGTACACGTTACACATACTCACTTGTGTGTGTTTTTTGACCTTGTAGCTCACTCATGTGTGAAAAATATTCTTTATTATCCACTGGGATTACTAAATGGATGAAAAGCATGCAGCAAAACCACGATTTTTGCAGTTTATCTGTTCAGTGTACGTTTGATTATCCAAACAGTTTGATTAGCTGAACTACCCTACCCAATTAGTTTGGATAATCAACTCTCTACTGTAGTTGCACTTTAGAGGTAAAATTATGTAGTATTGTGCTATATAAAGGAAAACTGAGAAGATCAAAAATTTGGGTGAGGAAGACAGACTTGCATAGCTTTGAGTTTCTTTTTATTTTTTATTTATTTTTTTTTGTTTTTGATTGATTTGATTGACATAGTCCTGACAAAAATATATATATTTTTTGGATTGGGCGGAGGGCATTGAAGACACCTTTTATGCAGATCTATCTATGCTACTTTATAGAGAAGGTACACATGTGAGCAGGAAAAGAATATGGTTTTCTTTAAGATGGAAGTTTCCTTGATAACCGTTAGTTTACTTGTAGAGGCGGTATTTTGGAATTGACTTAATTTGTTTCTTAAATAAATAACAATGAATTTGGCCTTAAATTTACCTCAATGGGCCATGCATTTCTGATGGATTTTTTGGGGTGCAGTAGTCGCAAAACTATTGACAGAGCCTCCAGTTAAGGTGTATATAGGACAACTTTCTCCAAAAATATTTTTAACAGCTGATATTTGTCATCCGTGACATATGACATGTGATATTCATAAGTCACAGTTTATTAGAATTAAATGTTATGCAGTTCTGTTCTGGCTTATGAATCCGCCTCCAGTGAACTAAATCATGGAGTCAGACATAGAGCTGACCCAGCTTAAATACAAGGAGGAAGCTATCCCTGGGGACAGCACTCTGCTGTATTGGGATAAGGACAAGGGGTTTGCTAGGGACTGTGCTACTCATTTTAGGACTATATTTGGCTGTCATTCATATAAGATTAAAAAATAAACACTAAAGGTTGGGCAGTATTTTGGGGAGATATTTTGCATTTAAGTTTGCCTGTGATGTGTAAGTTTTCTTACAGAAGAACTGCAAACTTATCTTGGCACTTCAGCTCTTACAACCATGAAGGTTTATGCAAAAGAACTCAATATTCAATTAGAGGTTTTAGGATTTGTGGTAATTTTATGTTTTGTAAATATGTATTTCAAACCACTTACTTCAGTATTGCAAATATGTCTGAGAATATGCAAATTAAATGTGAAATTAATCGTATTACACAAGCAGTCATTTATTTGTCCCAGTGCACCTGTAGAGCATTTTATGTAGGCCTGACCTCAGACAGACTTCAACAAAGGATAGGTGCACATCTGACTAATATCAGATGTAAGTAATAGGTTGACCAGTGTCCATTTACTTCAATGGAGCTCAGGATGTTTGCCCTGTAACTTCCAATGGTAGGAGCCTAAGCCTTTTGACAAAATCAGATTATGTCTTCACATTTCAAACAAATGTTCATATCTCTGAAACCACAGAGGTTACTAAAGAAGTATAAATGGCAAACTCTTCCGCACAACCTGTTTTTATAAAAATGTCACTTTATTCAAACTGAATCAGAAAAACACAGAAAAACAGGAGTAGTAGCTGGATTGAACCCACTCCAAGAATTGTACAGTTGCAAATCACGACACAGTTGTAGAATAAAAAATCCACTTTATTCACTTCAGAATGAATAGATTCACATAAAAAAACACCAAATGATGAATGCTTTCGTCTAGAAAGTCTAGACTTCATCAGCTAGTTTATCATACATAGATGCATCCCTTTTATACAGATTCAACAGGAAGTGACACAAAATATTAAACTAATTAAGATAATTAAATCATTAAAAGCACAATATTTACAGTCCTCAACTGAAAGCAGGCAAGATATGCTTCCTTATACATAGAACACACACCCCTAAAAAATCATATTCCAAGATGACAGTATATAATAAATATCTATCTATCTATCTATCTATATATATATATATATATATATATATATATATGTGTGTGTGTGTGTGTGTGAGTGTATATATATATATATATATATATATATATATATATATATATATATATATATATATATATATATATATATTTATATATATATATATAAAATATATAAAAACTGTGTGTGTATATTTATATAAAATAGATGTTATTGTGCAAATAAATATTATTTAAAACTGGATATCATTAAAAAGATAAAAAGAAGTAAACAAGTCTTAAATTATCATTTTTATATAATAAATATGTTAAAAATGTTAATAAATAATCCAAGTTGTTAAAATTAATATTATTATTAATGGGGAGATATTTTTACCACTCTAATGCCTTTAATTTTAAAATAGGGCTTATGGAAATATGTTCGTTAAGGCCTGGCCAGTTCCCAGCATTCAAACATAATTGCCAATATAATTATCTTTTTTCCAGTAGAAATGACCATGCACCTCCTGTCATTCCTCTCATGCCAATACTAATGTTATCTATAATAAAAAATTGAAACTTCTGATCAATATTCTCCATTACATGCTTACTAAGAGCATTAGTCTTTTTTTTGTTCTTTATATCATATAGGTGTTTGTATATGGGATTTTTTAGCCTTCTGTCAGTCTTGCCTATATAGTAGCAAGAACAGGTGGTGCACATGGCACAATAAATCACCCCCTCTAAATTACAGTTATTTCTGATTGATTCTAATTTCTAATTTATTGATATCAAATGTGTTGCCCTCTTTTACGTATCTACAGTAATTACATCTGCCACATTTATTCATAGAACCGAGCTTATGATTAGAATAAGTATTACTGCTCTCGGGTATATTTTTCGTGTTCTTACCTTTTCTGTATACTATAATAGATTGTTGTCCTATTAATGGTCTGATGCTGCTGTTGTGTCTCAGAATGGATCGATTTTTTGCTAGAATATCTCTTAGCATATAACTGTCTTGGGTGAATACAGTGATGAAAGAGGTCTTAAAATCCCTGCTTTCTTCAAGAGTACTAACATTTTGATTACTAGTAGATGGAACATTATTAATAACATTACATGAAAATAGAGGTACATAAAAACCACGCTCTCTCTCTTATTGACAACCTCAATTATAATGTCACTAACAAATCTAAAAGGATAACCTCTTTTATGAAACATATTTTTCAGGTTGTCACATTTGTCTAAAAATTAATTATTCCAGAGACCATACTGGCTGCACGTACGAACTGGCCCTTAACAATTGCCTTCTTTTGTTTGTTTTACTGGATGTGTACTGGAAAAATGTAGTAATGAGTTTGAGTATGTGCTTTTTCTAAAGATTTTTGAAACAAACTTCTCTTTTTGGTAATCCTTCACCAATAAGATATCTAGAAAGGAAATCTTATCAAGGTCACTGGTATGGGTGAATTTTAAAAACTCTGTAGTAGTTACAATATAAGCAATGAAGTCATCAATTACTTCTACAGGTCCATCCCACAGAACAAACATATCATCCAAAAACGTGGTATAAAACTTGATATGCCTGAAGTAACGAGGGAAAAAGGAATTTTTTCTCCCATTGTCTAACTACAATGTTGGCATATAAACCACCAAATGCAGACCCCATAGCCACCCTTCTTGATGCAAATAGATTTCTTTGTTAAACCATATAAAATTAGTTTTAAGGAAAATTTCCATCAATTGTGTAAAGACCAAAGCCTGAAAATGTGAAATACCTTTTTCATTCCAAAAATGTCTGTGAACCTGTCTAATGCCGTTACTTGGGGTATAACTGAATAAAGGTCCTTAATGTCAATAGTTATAAAAACAAAGGTGTCCTTTAAAGGTATCTTATCTATAAGCTCCTAAAAAGTTTCATGAGTCTTTACAGATATCTGTCTCATTGAAAATGTATTCCTTTAATTTCTTATCTAAATATTTTGCCAGGGTGTGGGTGATGGAACCCTTAGAGTCAACAATGGGTCGCATGGGTGGTTGGCTCAGGTTTTTGTGCAATTTCAGTAGCCCAAACATGACAGATAATTTAGGGTAGGGAACAGATAAATAGTTAAGAACATCTATAGATGTCAAACCCTCTATAAAAAGATCCTGGAGTTCATTCCTTATGTGTTGGTAAGAAACATTTAATTCATGTACAGATGATTTTGTATAAGCTTTTCCCTCTAGGATAAATAGCATTTTCTTGTTTTAATCCTCATAATCCATCAAGACTACACCTCTCCCTTTTTCAAGTTTCATAATTCTGATGGTGTGTGAAAAGATTTTTATTTCCTCTGTGACGACTGTGCCCTGGCCCGGCAATCAAGGAGCCTCAGTCCTCACCACTAACACCAGGGAGGTCGTCTCTGAGAAGAGAAAGGGATAATTAATACACACAGTAAAGTACATTTTCCCTTAAGTGCACACAGAGATCACAGTCAGTCTGGGGCTGGTTCAGGTCCCCAATAAGACCCCCCACTGACACAGCTATAGGGTCCAGGTTGCAGCCTAACTGGGCAAGCTAAAACCTCCAGTACCCTCTCTGTCCAACCAGTGCTTCATGTACCTGCCAAGTAGCTGACACAATATACACACATTTTGAGATAAGTATGTATACAACTTCGCAGACACTCCTGGGAAAGGCTGACACAGATTTTCAAGCTGTGCCCCTTTACCCAGACTATACGGTAGTAATTACTGGCACCACCCAGTTAATAATATCAGCTACTAAAAGGCCCTTAAAAGGGTGTCCAATTATTACTGTGCAATATTAATATCCAATGATAGTATGACTAACAGTCAAGGCTTACTTTAGAGTGGCCTATTACAATAACCTGGATAAATATGCAGTGTACTCTAGAGCTTATCACTACACAAATCAGCCACAGGTAGAAGGTTTTAAAAATATTTAATAATAAATAATTAAAACACAAGACAAAACTACTATACCACAGAGATATGTAAGAGTTCAAAGATCACCCAGAAACATAAAATAATACAGTAGGACAGGTCTGAGTTCAAAGAAAAATACCTAATTAAACTTTACTAGCTTTAACTATTCCTACAAGAAATCACAGTGCTAAAACTTACATGTGAGCACAAGGCAGAATGCTGATAAGTTGGATAGCAAGATCAAAATGCTTCCGGTCTCTTGTGAGAAATAGTATTTAAACATTACTAACAAACATGTTTGCTGGGTCGTCCCCCCCCCAAATTACATTATTTTTGACACTTAGGTTTTCCCAGGCATCTTAACACCTGGTATGAGTTCTTAGGTGACAAACTGCATTATTTAGCAATCTAACACCTACTTAGAAAGTTACAACAATACAAGGTGTTTCACATATACATTCTAGCAGAAACTAGAGCAATAAAGCACCTTCCACATCTAAATTCTGGTTATAAACTTTAGCCTTAAAACAATGGGCATGAAACCTTCATCCAGCCACACTGGAACAGACTTGTAAAACATTAGAGACTTTCATAAGATCTTTTCAACTTAAAAAGACACATTTGAAATAATTGGCTTGGTTTTCCTTACAGCAGATGGCAATGTTGCAACAATCTTGAAGTTCACATTTTACAGTGTTTTCTTAAATTTAAAAACACAAGCCTGTATTTTACATTTATTTATACAGTTGATAGAATTATGTATCAAATTCTATTTGACTAGGCTGGCAGCCGTCGCCCATCTCTCTCCAGTCGTCACATCCTCCATCACCTTTTTCTCATTCATAGCAAAATTCCTGTTGGAAACCTTAGAATTACGTATGTCCAATTCACATATATTCTCAAAAAGTTAGAAAATAGGATGAAGTGGTGGGTTGTATGTACTGGAGATAGCCAAAGGGTTTACAAAGGAGTTAGCTGCAGAGCTTTTAAAGAGAATTTTCAAATTCAGTTTGCGTGTGTACATTCTTAAATCCATAAGGGTGTTAGAAATATCTAATGGCTGTGGGGGTACAAGGTGAACCCTTTAGAAAACAAATCACAATGCTCAGAACTGACCACAATGCTGGAAAAATTGTATACATTAAAGTCACCTAGGGTGTTGGTAACTATGTGACAGGATGGAAGTAAATGGTCTAAACCATCCCCTAAAGTGTTTGGTGGCAAGTGTAAGTTGTTAATTACAGACACATTTAAATCCTGTTGTTCCATGTCTGGTACCTCTTCCCCCCTCAGTTTGCCATTTCTCCCCTGTTCCAATGGTTGTTGCTTTTCATTGGGGCCATTTCCTAATTGCTGTTCCCTTGTGGACCCTTGTTCCTCAGGCGCTCCAAGTGTCTCAGGGGTGGAAACTCCTCCGGGTCTAAAAAAACATGCCCAGAGTTACTAGTTGAGGGATTACTTATACTGTTAATATTACTACTATTGCCAGAATTCGCATCAAAATTAGTGAAATTTTTCCCCATTCTTGGGAGGGTGGAGGCCTGGGGTAAGCCAGACCATTACTGTAATCATTTCTGCCCTTAATAAGTTTCTTAGTTTTTCGAAGTTTAATAGAACTTACTAGGTGAATCATACTCTTAAAAATTCTTAAATGCTCATATTTGTACTGTTCATAATGCAAATGTTCACCAATGCTTTTATCAATTTCAGAAACAGAAGCTGACAATTCATTAATCAAAGCATCATTATACTGCACTATTAAACGCATATATTCAACACCATCTCTATCAAATAAAGCAATCAACTCCTTAAATAAATCTGAGTTATACTGTAACCTATTGGGGTCGCGCCACATTCTTAAACCTTTTGGCACCATATTGTCTTTAATGCACTCTCTAAAGTAGGCATTATCAAGCTGAAGTCGCTTGATTTTTGAAAGTTTAGAATTGAATTGATCAAAAAAAGATGGTAAATCGTTATTACCAGTGTCTGTTGTAGTTCTCTCAGCTTCACCGAAAGAAATAGTCTCTACAAGACAGTCTTTTAATGCTAGAACTGTAGCTGCTGTCGAGTTAGTGTTCTCAGTTTGAAAAAAATGCATTGTCCACAAGGTATAGATGAGTTGATACTATCATCCCCATTAGAAATATTTGAAAAATAACTATTAGAAGAATGCTGGGTATTGTTTGTAAGAGAAACTTCATTTAGAGTATACTGCAAGTTTGTGGAAGCCATTTCTGCAAGTGCGGTCTGACGTCAGAAGGGGGTGTGTTCAATAAGGCATTCACTTTGACTGACAGCGACTGTACAACTAAACTCAAAGTAAGCAATGAACTCAAAGTAAGCACAGTCTGCTGTAAAGTCTCCAAATCCATGTTCTGAGCAAGGAGTGGGGTCGATAAATCCCTGCTATCTTCACTGGCCATCTCAAACTCTGAAAAAAAGTCACGAAGTACAAACTGAATCAAAAAAAACACAAAAAAACAGAAGTAGTAGTTGGATTGAACCCACTCCAAGAATTGCACAGTTGCAAATCATGACACAGTTGTAGAATACAAAATCCACTTTATTCACTTCAGAACGAATAGATTCACATAAAAACCACCAAGGATGAGCACTTTCGTATAGAAAGTCTAGACTTCATCAGATAGTTTCTCATACAGAGATATTTCCCTTTTATACAAATTCAACAGGAAGTGACACAAAATATTAAACTAATTAAGATAATTAAATCATTAAAAGCACAATATTTACGGCCCTTAATTGAAAACAGGCAAGAAATACTTTCTTATACATAGAACACACACCCCAAAAAATCATATTCCAAGATGACAAATATATATATATATATATATATATAAACAATGTGTGTATATTTATATAAAATAGATGTTATTTTTGTAGTGGTAGTATTCTTTGGGTTCTAGGTCTTAAACCGAATTTTATAAGTCACAGTAAAGACAGTAATTGTTACATTTGCAAATTTTTGTAAACAATTTACAATTTCTCAGCAACCACTCAAGTTACACGCATGCTGTCAGCAGGATTTTATCTATCTAGCTGAGAGCTTTCATGTGAGGCTGAGGAGTTCAATGTTACTTGGTTGTTGAGATATTTAGAAAAATGTAAAAAAATTATATCTATAAAAGTTATTATCATAAAATCAACAGTTAATATCTCTTTACCTGCACAAGACAGTGGTCAAATATTAATGCAGTTAAGTTTGCCATTGTGTAAGCTTTAATATGAAATCTTTTAAAACCTTGTACATAACATGGTTTTGGAATTATTGATGTAAATATGAACAAGCAATATTTGACACCTAGAGGCGTCAGTAGGAGTTAACTGCAGATGCACCTGGAGGCATCACTTGGATGTAATGAGCTAAACATGCTCTTGATTATGTTAAGGTAAGATTTGTGTTTATTGCTTTTGACATGATTTTTCTTTGCACACTTGGCTTGTTAAACAGCTTGATATCCAAGAGGAATGTTGATAGTAAATACTGGTATCCTTTTTAAACTAGGGTCTAATGGTACTTTTTAATCCTGTAGCAAATGATGCAGTATTGCATACTACACAATCTGTTTATTATTGTGTCTTATTATTATTATTACATACCTGCTACATGATCTATTTATATTATATTTTGTTTTTTTTATTATTATTATTATTGTTACACATCTGGTACTTCTGATTTTAATAGAGAGCTTGAGATTCAATAAAAAGTATAGGAACCAGTGTCCTTTTAAATCAGGGTAGAATGATATATTTTGATGTATTACATAATTTATCTGTATTGATTACTTTACATGATTTATACATATTGATTATTGCTTAGAAACCAGTATTAAGGTATGAGGTGCCACTATTGAATTCCTATACAAGTGGAAGTTGAGAATGCAGTTTGAAAGAGTTTGTGGGAACAAGTTTTTAATTTTTATGATTTATTTTATTTAAAGAAGTCATATGGTTGGGATATTGGGTTTAAATAATTATTACATGGTACAGCTTATTTACAGTGAAGAAGGTCTTTAACAGAGTGAAACCGTTCTGTTTCTTGTATGTTTGGTGCGAAATAAAATGTCGACACAGCAATTTGCATTGAATTGTTTTGTTGTTTGTTTGTGATGCTGATTCCATCCTTACTTCAAACTGCTATACCCACTCTGCTCATTGTCTTTCTATACCCAGGCCCTTCTATAAATGATAATGTCTGGATTCAGGTCCTCAACAGCATGGAATACAATTTTTGAACAGACTGCAAGGACTGCGAGCTCAAAGTTACCTTAGCATTTTGAAGTTAGATTTTAGAATAGTACTCTGAGATGGGTACTGCCAAGGTCTGCACTTTGGCAATATTTGGACAAACTTTGATGTGACATAGTTTTCTGTAATAGTGTTCAGAATGGGTGAGATTCATTATTAAGAGGCTTAAACATGACTGTTTTAATGCTGCTTTCTGGAAGATGACCAGTATGCAGAACCTTGGTTTAATTTTTTAAAGACAAAATGGCAGTGTAAGTGGGATTCATAAGCACAAGCAAAGCACAATGAGCACATAGACTGAAATTACAAGATTATGAGCAATGTTGAGGCTGTACAGATTGTTTCTGAGAGTTTTATGTGTTGAGTGTTGCACTTTGTAGGTAGCCTATGCAAAGCAGAGTTGGGCCAATGATGATTGCTTTGAATGTCATAGTAAGGATATTTAACTAGACTTAGAGAATGAAAGGCTGAGGCAGGATATTGACACTACCAAAAAGACAGGCCAGTCTTTTGAGAAGGAGACTAATGCAGTGCAAGTCAGCACTTGACATTGTCAGCTATTGATGATGATGTAATGCTAGCGGAAAGAAATAATTGGGCGTTGCATGTCAGTTCATTTTTATGGCAGTAAAAGGTAATGGCTTGCTGTCAGAAGTGGAAGTTACACAGCTTTGAAAAATAAGTTGTGCCAAGAAGAAATAATGCAAAAGTCAAAACTTGCTGTAACACCTTTAAACCATCCCCAGACATTGGAAGGGGGTGGCTACACTACCCTTCACACCTCTTATTAGTACTAAGGCTGACATTGTGTACCACCGAGTTGGAGGAATACTCGATGCCGTCACAGTCTCAAACAGAATGCTGCTACTGTTTGCATTTACAGTCTTGCTGCTGTGAGGATCACAGATAAAGTCTTTGAAATAGCAGCAGGCATCACTACACAACAGATATTGATTTTCTGGACAGGTTGAACATAAAGGTAAGTGCAGAGACATTAACATTAGCATTATTGAATGCTTTAACTGAGTGGGTGGGAAACTTTGAGTGAAAGCGTGGGTGCACCCGTGCTGTATCTGCACTTTATTCACTGAAAAAGTGTATTATCTTGGTCTGTTTTTGATCGAGCAGCAAGTTATGAGCAAGCAAGTTAATGGTAGTGAACTCTAATGTTTTGGGTTTGTAATACCATGACAAGAATGGACTCCATTCCTGAGTCCGGGTATGAGTTGATTTCAAAAGTAAGTATTGGTTCACTCCTTATTTGCTAGGAGTGCTCTTGTCAGCATCTGCAATATTTCCAGAACTGCCTCCTCCTGCAATCCATGCAGGGTTACATGCACTCGTAGCATATTTATATACACTTGAAAATTAATCATATTACTCCTACTGTTATTGGAACTGTCTGGGTGCCATTACTCTAGTTTCTGCTTGCAAATTCTGTTTTTTATGACTTTGTGTGCCTCAGTAAGTAGGACACTTTAATTAGTGGGTGCACCTGTTTCAGTGATTAATGGTGCTTTTGTCCTTTTTTGGGAGTATTATAGATGGTTTTTCCTGATTCAGTTTTCTAAACTGTTTCTATTGGACGATCCTATGTGATCAGAACTTCAGAATTTTCTCTGGTGATTTATGGTTCATATTTTCAATTATTCTCAACTACTTACCTATTAGAGTGTTTGTACAATCCCCATTATAGCAGTCTTGTTACGTTTTTGTGCCTCTCATTATGCAGACCCTCACACATGAATATATCACAAGCAGCAGGATAAGCAACTGTTTCTGCTTCTGTATTGCAGAACCTTCATTTGTCTCTCTCTCTCCCACTTTTTCTATAAACTTTGTAGAACAATGTGTATGTAACCCACTAACATGACTCACTATTATTAGTCTATAATCTTTTGGTTTAAATTCATCTCTCCTTAATGATTCATATGCCAAATTTTGGGACAATATTAGGTTGTTCCAGGAGCTCTCTATACTTGCTTCTGTAATTGTGTCTTTCAATTTTCTTTCATTGTATTCTGGTCATATTCTTTATTCTTTCTTTTGTTGTTTTTTTGGTAATTTCTGTTGCCGCTTCGTTCTTACTTGCTTCTAGTTTGATTTCCAGTCCTGCTGCTTTTCAGAATGCAAATATGTTGTCCTAGGCTTCTTTTCTTTATGCTTTAGAACTTTCAGTAAGTCGGATCTGATGACATCATCAAATATGTATCTAGTCCCATGATTGTACATACATAAAGTAAATTTTGGGAAGGCCCATATCTCTAAGAATTCGGGATACATAAACTTTCCATGTACTGATTTTTGTTTATCATTTGATAAACAGGAAGCAGTTTTCTTGTTTTTTTTTTTCCCTCCAATTAATTCAATGCTTTTTGGGATCAGTCAATAACAACAAATCTGTAAGTTAGACCTGAAAGAGCAAATTGATTTTATAGATTGAACTTGAAGGCAGTTATCAATACTTGTTTTAGTTTTCTGAAGTATTTCTTAACTTTATTCTCATTTGTTCATGGTTTATTGCTGACCCTTCATCTATCCTCAAATATTTATACACGCACGTGTGTTCAAGTTTCTTTACATCACATTCGTATCCCAGGCTGATATTTTCTTGTAACTGAATCTTTTCTGTTCGAAATGTTGGCTTTGCACATTTATCAATACCACACACCATTTTTATGTAATATGAGAAAGTTTTAACCATTTGTAGTTGTTTGAATTTTTATCTCTGGGATAATTGCTCCTTATCGTGACATAGCTGTAAAGTGGTTTGCCACTGTTTCATAGTCAAAACTTTGCAATTCATCAGTGTAAGATGTATCGTATACACCTTTAAGTATTCCAAAATCCATGAATATGGGATGTTGTTTGGTGCTTTTTGTAATATATGCATGCCATACTTAGATTCTTCCTCTTTTTACAGCTCTCTTATGGCTTTGTTTTAATAATAGATGATCCGATCCTTTGCTCCATATGATTTTCTTTTATTTCCTTTTTCTTCTATCGCCATGAATGATTTTTTTCTAAATGGCTATAAACTCTGCCTGCACTGGTTCCAGTGTATAATGTAGGTAGATACATAAACAGATAAGCTACATAAATAGATGGATAGTAAAAGAAGGCAAGTTTTTGATCTGTGGTTCTAAGGATGGCTTGCAGGTTCACTTTTAGTAGTATGTTGTTTTTTTCCTGTTCTTAACTAGGTTATTGTCTGTTTGGGGTGTGTCTATCAGTATTTGTTTTCTCATTGATAAATCTTTTTGTAATGATTTTAATGCCTTTACCTAATAATTAGGTACTGCATCTGAACCCAGGGTTTTCCAGTTAGGAGTTAATTTTGCCTCAGTTTATCGGGCTATCACTTTCTCCCATTTCATAGCCTGTATATTACAGTTTCTTATTGTTTCTTTTAACTGTTCTATCCATTCAACAGCCTTGTTATTTTCAACACTGTCTTCATAAATGCCTTTCCAAAATGTACCAATTTCTTTTTTTAGGTGGTATTATTGATTTTATTTTCTGTACTAGTTCTCTGTAAAACCTCTTTGGGTCAATAAATTGCTTGTTTTGTGCATTTCCTTTGTATTTGTCTGCATACCTGCTAAATGTTTCTGCTTTTGCTGATATTTTTAGTCTATTATTGGAAATAGTGAATGATTAAATCCTGATCTGTGCTGATAATTGTGTGTTGCCTTTACCAGATCTATCTTTCCAAGAATTTTTGATGGTGTGTTCTGTTTTCTGTATTCTACAAAAAGTACTTTACATTTTTCTCTGTTTGATGCTTCCATTGTAACATTTTTGTTATTGCCTTCCTCTCCTTTATTACTCTAGATTTTTGTAATAACACTTTGTTATTCCTCTTTGTTGCCGTTGTATCACTTGAATTTCTCTAAATAGTCCTACTTACTGTGTTTGTCTAGTTTACAGCATTTCAAGCATTTTGGGTCTTCTTATCCACTTTCTGTAGTCTGTCTGTCCATCTTTATCATCTCAAACAGGTCTTCCCTTAGATAATTTTCTTCCACACTGCGACCATCTTCTTTGCTCCTTTTTTTTCCTGCTCTTTTCCTTGTTGTACAATTCTAACTGGAATTCCTTGTGAATCTCCTGCAGATGATTCTAAATCCTGATGTAATGTGAGAATAAGGATTTGTTGGTGGACTGTTTGTTTAGGGTAACTTTGTTGTTGTCATAGGATCAGTTGTGTACAGTATTGCATGTCTGGTGCTGAGAGGAAGACAAGAATAGTCAAACATGGTACCCATGTTTCTAATCATTGTCTCATTGGCTGTATATAAAAATGTACATAGAGGTTTTCACAAGAGAAATGGTCTGTTTGTAGCTACCTCCTATGCACTTCTCTGGCAGATCATTATTGTCCAGTAGCATAGTGAATGGGGCAATTGCTCCAGGGGCAAAGTGCTGGTGGGTGTTATTGGCCGATCCTGATCAGTCGTTAATGCATTCTGGCTTTTAAAAGTTGGTATTACACTTGTGGTCAAACCAAGCAGTGTATTTCTCTGTGTGGGGGCTAAACAAGCAAGCAGTTGCTACACTGTACCAAGCAGTTTGATACAGTGTAAAAGTAAAAAAAAACAATTTTTTTTATCTGAAACCTGAGAAATGTTAAATGGTTTTAAATGGTCTGGGATTCACAAGTCTGAGTGGTTTGTTTTCTGTTTGTATCTGGTTACTTTGGACTTGGTTTACTACAATTCTGTCCAATTTTTCTTAGAAGTTTGCTGTTAAAAACTTCTCTAACCAGGCCCAGTTTGTGGCTGATATGTGTCAGCAGATCAACCCGTTTACCTGATAAACATTTAAAAATTAAGTTTAAAATAAGTTTAGACAGAGGTAATACAAATATACACTAATGCAGCATTCCAGGTGGAAGATGTGACAGTAACATTAGATGTACCTTTAAGAAAGTATTTGATGTGTGGAAGTCTTTCTTTGCTAGAACCTAATTCTCAGCATTAAAAACTATCTCAAGCTATGGGAGCTGAAGTAGTGTGAAATTTTAGTTGAGGGCATACCTCTCAACTGTCCAGATTTTCACAGAATATCCATTTTTTTTTGCCTATTAGTTTTGGTCTGTACCTCATAAAATGAGTGTTTTTCTGGCAAATCACTGAGGATTGAAGTCACTGAATAATAATAAATAATGACAGACTTTTGAGTTTCAGACTTTGTATCCTTCTGAAAATATATACTATTGAAAAATCTGTCATTCTTGCAACTTTCTAAGTTTATCGGAACAGTGTTTAAAATCTGTCCCCATTTTTGGGCCTTTGACCCCCCCATTATTTCTGGCTTTGTCCATATTTCTTGCACTGAGAGGTTGAGAGGTATGACTGAGGCAAAATACTTGGAAAGGGCTTTGGTAGATAGAATAAACTAATCCAGGTTAAGAATGATAAAACCCTTTATGTGGTTTTATTAATAAATCTGATGTGGAGTATAGAGACAAGGTAAAGTTGTAGGGATGAGTGAAACAGAGCACATATGTCCTAAGCCTGGATTCACACATCAAGATGGAGTACACATAGCACTGTGATTCTTAGGCAGTCAGTGTGATATACTTTGGGAGTTCTATATGTAAACACACAGTTTGCTTGCCTTGATTAAAGTAAGTGATCCCCGTGATCTAAAACAGCACTGACTCTGTTGGAATACTTCATAGAATATTCAGGTGATATGCAATGCATTACATAGGCCTTCAGTTCATTTAATAAATACTCATGAGATGTTAACCAGATCTCAAGGGCATGGAAATCATCATTAAAAGTAGTGTCTGACAGCCAGAATGCCAGTGTGATTCATGAAAGGACTATGTTTTCTACATACTTGCAAAATAATGATTATTTGTAGCATGGGAATTGTTATTAACAGGTAAGGTAAACTAAATAGTCACATAGTCAAATTCCAGTAGTTCAGAGGCTCAACATAATGAAATTATCTCAGTTGTTCTCAGTAGGTAGCTGGGTAAAACAGTCAGTTCAAGTGGGTCAGTTGCCTAATTCTGGAGCTTGCCATTTCAGAAATGGTGACCTAATCAGATCAGGTTTTTATAAAATATAAAACATTGAAATGGTAACTTGTCTTAGGTTTTGCATCTGACATGGGTGAAATGTCAATGTCCTTCTATTCCCATGTTGCAGTAGTCATAACCTTTGGGTTATCCTCTGCTTAGCTACCTGAACGTCCGGCCAGTATACAAAAGCTTTAGTCACTGCAAGGTACGTGGGACGTCTGATGTTGGCCATAGGGTGCGTGGGCCGTAAAAGTGATGTCTACTAGTACCTTTCCTCAGAACATCTCTACTGCCAGTCAGATGTCAGCTCTTCCTGCCGTCTCTGCTGTTGGATCTTCGAATTTAAGATAAGCACCCTGTTGGGGCCATTTTTTCTTCTCTTTTTGGACACTGCATTCCTGCTTAGGTTCATGTCAGCGAGGAAAGGAAAGTGAAGATGAGGATGTCAGATCCCCTATAAGGACACCCACAACCTCTGCCTTTTCTGCGTAGGGCCCAACCACGACCATAAAACCTGCTTGATTTGTCAGGCCTTTATTCCTAAAACTCTTCGCAGCCATCTGCATGCCCTAAACAATTACCTAGAAAACCAGCATCTTAAACATCTGGCTCTGGTGATGGAAGGGCAGTCCGGTCAGACCATTGAGCCACCAAAAAAGAAGGCCAAGGATTCCAGGCCTGAAACTATTGCTGCACCTCTTTCACCCAACATTCTCCCTGTGGCAATTGTTCTGGAGGAATGTATGGATCCAGCTGAGTTAGGTATAGTGGGTACCATTCAGGAGGCCGCAGAACCTAGGACTGTGGAGGTTTTGCAGATGTCAGGTGCCGACAATGAGGGGGAACCTCTACTCACAATGGACATCTAGACTGGTCCTTCCACCGTTTTAGAATAGTTTGAACCTAGGGCGTCCTTAGGCCCTATTCCCTCCAGGCCTACCTCTTCCTTAAAAAGGAAACAAAAGACAAAACATGTCTCACCTCCTTCGGAAAGCCTGCCTGATTGGCAAGCTTTCTCTCAAAGCTTATTTAATGCCTTTGTGGCCCTTAGGCCTTTTATGCCTGCTTCCCTCCGGCTGCCCCTCCAGTTATCAGTCTTAGGCCTCAGACTGAAGATCCTGTTCATCTTGAAGCTGAGGACTCTTCAGAATCCTTTTCAGAGGACTTCCTTTCCTATGCCTCTCAGATGCCTTCCCCACTTGGGTATGCCACCACAAGGAGGACTCTTCTGAGGCAGTCTACCCAGGAGAGGACCTCACCTTTGGTGAAACCATCTCTAAAATGAGAGTTTTTTTTAAATGGAGTTCCACTGAAATGTCTGTGTTTCAAAAGAGGTATTATGAACTCTTACAAATGGACACCCCTTCACCTTCTGCCATCCCTCCAATCTTACCAGCCTTTTTGGATGCCTTCAATGCAGCCTCTATAAACCCTGAATCCCAACCACCAGCCCCTAGAAGGCCTGACAGGTTTTATAAACCCTCCAGATTACTTCCCAATAATATGGACAGTAAGACCATGAAACGCATTGACAAAAAAAATGTACACCTCTGCCACTTTGGCTTTTAACTACCAGACACACATGTCTAAGTATACCCTGGCCCATTGAAATGGTAACTTGTCTTAGGCTTTCATCTGACATGGGTGAAAAGTTCCATAATTCATGCTGCCTTCTCTTCTGCTTAGGCTTTACTGTATACCATACCAAGCCATCTGGATGAGGCACTTTTTTTTTTGTCACTTAACAAGTAATGTCAAAATAGAAATAAAGCAGTAATGTTCAGTGCTGTTGGGCTTAGAGCAATGTTTTTTTTTCCATACTGGGGAGATTTGTTACTGTTTTACTAGTTTTGGTCACCTGGAAAACTGCCAGGTTAATTATTTGCGAGGTAATGTCTTGCTTATTGTGTATTTGAAAGCAACTTTTGCATAAAAAGAACTGAGGTGTAAATTCTTTAAATATGTCTTTAGTAAGCTTGTTTTCTAAAGGCATGAGATCCAGAGTAAATCTAATTCAAGTTTATTTTGTAAGGTGTACATTCAACAGAATTTGTATGTGTATATATATATATATATATATATATATATATATATATATATGTATATATATATATATATATATATATATATATATATATGTGTGTGTGTGTGTGTGTGTAAGCACAGAGTTAAACATATCAATACTGAAGAATTCTCAATGTCATGCTTGTGACTGGAACAATCATTTAAAGATTATAAAAAATGCTTTCTAGAGTCTACAGATGTCACCTTCATAAGGTTCTGCATGCTTATATGTATTTAAGCATGTATGTTTTTAGATTCTGTTTGCTGAATACAAAACTCTTCCTAAAAGTTCTACAGGAACCTTTTTCTAGTTGTACATATTAATCTTTCTCTGTACATTCAATAAACATGATAGAACTGATATTTGTGCTAGAGAAATTTGCAAACCATGAGTATGTTAGAGGCATGTCTTAGATCAATGGAATAACTACTTGTTTTATTTGTAAACTGATACTGTATTTTTTTTTTTGTGAAATACCAGCCACTAACCTAAATTGGATGGAAAAGCTTACTTTTATTAAGAGACTGAAGCAACTTGGAAAGTAATATAGTAGCCAGTAATATTATGCATTGCCAGAATTACTTCAGTTAGATATATTTTTATGTATCCTCTTACCATGCTTTAAATCAGTCATGAGCTTATTTGATACTAGTTGTATTATCCAAGGACTGTCTGCTTTCAGAATAAAGGCTATTCCCTTCTTCTGCAGATTCCAGGATCCACAAATCCTCCTTATACATTTACCACTTCTTTAAATGACTTGATTCACTTTTTAAGATGCATAACTTATTCTTGGATGCATGGCCACTATTTACTATATACAGGCCTTGGATGGTGGATTGCTGTGCACTCGACCAGTAGTTGTGTGGTTCAAAGAGTGCTTATTCCATAAGGCAATCACATATCTCTTGAGAATGATATAAACACATATGTGCATACATTTAATATGAAAAGGGTAGCCATTCTGAGCTGTCACATTTGCTATGCTGATAAAAATGTGTGCAGTTCAAATCTTGCCAAATAGCTATAGTGTCTAGAATGCCTGCTGCTGCTGCCTTAGAACTATGCTTTCCTTAAATATATTACAGCAATCCTTCCATACACTCTTTGTGAGTACCAAAACGTGTGTGGTTGGTTAATGTATAGGTTTGACAGTTGCTTTTTGATATCCACTGCCAGCTAAGTAAAGAAAATCCGGGAACACACTACACAGATACCCAGCTGCAGAATGCATCACATAATCGCTGTACAGTAATTTTGCATGAGTTCACCATGTACAGTGTTGATAATTAACATGTGCATTTCTTGAATAACTTGATCAGCTAGCAGGTAATTAAGTACTCAAAGTTTAGATTAAAATGATGTACTCTGCCATAAACATGGTTATTAGTTTATGATGCTATGCTCAGTTTTAATAGCCATTGGACTTGAATTCTGTTATAGCCTGATATTTTTCTTAGCTGGTGCTTGGCCTTATTGATGGAGGTTTGCTGATGTCTATAACACTGAATAACATGTTAACAGTTACGTAACTTGATGAAGCAACCTTATCTCAGTTAAGGGTTTTTGCTTGGGGTGAACCACCCTGGCTCTCCCATAGTCTTGCAAGTTAAATATTCTAACTGCAACATTACTTATCCTTATGGGTAAGGGAATAGTTAACTTTAAATGGAAACTGAGAATGTCTTTAACGTCAAGGTTGTATGACCTCAAACTTGTTCTGCTTAATTAATGTGACAAAGCAGTTCTGAAAAGGACATGAAGTCATAAAACTTCGCTTTGGAGGCTGTGTTCTAGATTTGTATACTGTAAGCTTTTTTAATGTATTTTTTATGTTTTCTTTGCCTAAGATGCATACTGTCATAGATAAGATAGCACACACATTAATACTGTTTGAGAAGTGCTTGAGGCAGGGTGCATCCAAGCAAGAGAAACACTTTGAAGGCCTTCTACTAGGTGTGATTATCTCAAAAGTTTTGATTGCATTTCATGTGGGCAGTCCACAATGGATTATTTGACACTCTGAACAGTATTTGGCTGTGAAAGACCAGTGATAAATGCCAGCAATGTAGCCTGATTTCCAGGGATAAATCTTGTCCTGCACATTTAATGTTTCTTAATGTTTTTGACCTTCATAAATCTAGAGCTGTCATTGCCAGCAAACTCCAATGTTCTTTTAATGTGTTTTTCTTAGGAAATTGCTTGTTTAATATGTCAGGTTGTAGACTACGCATGCTTTTACTGTTCTAAATAGAGCTTTTAAGTTTCAAATATTAGAGGATGACTTTTCATGAGCCAGAACAGACTAGTGTAGAAAATTGATAAACAATACAAAAAAGCTGTGATTTTTTTTGATTTTGTACAATCATGTTTCACACTAGGTTTCCATAGATGACCCCATGGCCAGGGTGTGTTTCTTTTTGGAAAGGTTTTTAATTCCTAAGTATATAGGTGCTATAGATAGAGGATATGTAATCACACAAAAGAAGTTAAAATTGCAATGTGTTTTAATGGTAAATAAGAAGAATATGAGCTCAAGATACCATGCCATGGAAACCTCTTAATGTTTTATCACTTTTCTCTCAGGCTGATTCTTCAAACAGTTGTATAAATGGGTTATCATATTGAGACTTGTTTCCCAGGAGATGTACTTTACTTTGTAAATGTAACTGTTTACTTTAGTCTTCTATCCCACAGTGCACAACTCACTCCTGAAAGACCAATCTAGTATCCCATCTGCAAGCATTTTCATTTAAATACATCACTTTACCAGCTGCCTGCTAGAACTTCTACTCTTGTGATTAAATGTCATAAGTGCAATCACATAAGAGCACAATTTCCAACAGCAGATGCAATGGTTTGTAAATGACCAGTCTGGTACTCCAGTTAACACATATTAGCATAATTAAAATAACTGATTCTGCATTTGTGGAGTGCAGATTTAAAAATAACTAATGTTTAATGAATGTGATATTCATGTAGATGTCCATGGTTTATTGTAGAGCATTCAGGATAAGCAAAATTGTGCTAGTCCTTGACCAGACAACTGAAATTAGAGTGTGTTGTTTAATGCAGGCTATCTCTTGGGATTGGATTTATTTATTTATTATAGTTTATTATACATTATGTGCTTGTCTGTTTATTCATTTGTTAGCAGGCATATTTACTAACCCAAAAAAAATGGTTTCAGTTGAAGTCACCTACTGAGCCACAAAGTAAAACAATACTTGATGCAAATACAATATGTCAAAAAGCTGAGAGGTTACAATAATTATGGAAACATTTATAAAATTCCAAGTTTTTATTTCTGTAAGAAAAATCCCATAGCTGTTTCATAATTCCATGTCATACCATTAATATGTAGTGGTCAGAAAACTGTTTCATAGCTGCATTCTGCCTTTACCTTATTTATGTTGTTGTTTGTCTTTCGGCTTTTTCCCGGTAAGGGGTCGCCACAGCGGAACTCCGGTCTGCTAATGATTGGCAGTAGATTTTTACGAAATGCCGAGGTGCCAGCTTGACATCCAACCTTCAACGAAGGCACGCCCATTTACGCACACATGTCTTTCGAACGCTACCCAACCGCGGGGAGGACATGCAGACTCCATACAGAAGGCACTCCCAAGCCAAGCCGAGAATCGAACGGGAGAACCTCTTGCTGTGAGGTAACAACGCTATCCTGTACCACTGCGGCATTCATTTTCTTAAGTGCTTGTACATGTTCTAATTTGAATTCTGCATTTTGCTTTAAGGAGCACTATGTAGGACTTCATTGATTTTATATTCTCTTTAGGTGTCCATTCAGCAGCTATTTCCTTTCTTGATCTCAAGCTTCCACACATGAGATGCATAGCCACTCTTGAACTTCTACACCAGGTATAGTGGGAGGGGGGCATACAGACCCAGAATTTACACTTTACTAGCTATTTGTGCAGTTCATATCTCTTCCAATTATGCATTATTAGAAATAGTTTATGCCAGTGAAAAAAAAGCATAGCTTTTTAAAGTACACTTCCATACTGCTGTTTGCCATCAAAGACTACCTCATTGGTAGACCAATGTAACTGAAACATGCTGCCACATTTGGTCTGGCTGGTGGCAGCAGTGTGAATGAAGGAAATAGGTGCCAGTAGTGAAAATGTATCAGTAAACTTATCCTGAGAAACACTGTAAGGGTAAATATGAAAAATAAGTGTTATCAAAACAGCAGTTACGTTGGTAAAATTGTACTAGCTAACAATAGGTTTATGCTGTTGTTGGTGAAATACTGGGGAGCCAGTGTAAAACTTATTTGCATAGGCTAGGCACTAGGCACAACCCAAGCCAGTGGGGTATATTTGTAATATGCTCTTAAGGACAGTACCCCGTACATATTTATTTGGTGGTCATTGGTATGAATTGCGGCAACATATCCCCTAACCGTCACATGTAAATTGGTATCCAGTAGTACACCTGACAAGAACAATAAATATATCTTTATCATTTCATATTATAAGTAATTAACATATTTATGAATCTAGTCTTTTTCATGACCACTGTAAAATGAGTGTCAGAATATGCAGATACATATTATTACAGAGAGCAAATACAGCTGGAAGGAAGACCAATTAGTTTGCTACTGTAAAAATGAAAACCTTGAGTTTTACAGCTTTATAAACATCAGTTGAAAGCAAGCATGAAGAGGATTAAAATGAACAGACAATCTGCTAATGCACATGTTTTACATCACGCATGTTAAGTGCCAAACAAACAAACTGAAGACTATTTGTAACAAAACAGAAGTTAGTTGAAACTTAGAGTTGAAGACAAAACAATGTTATATCAGAAGTTTTACTTAAGAAATATATGGGAATTCAGAATTGCTCAAAATGCCAGTCGCTCACCAAAACATGGTTTTCAGACAGCATTAATGAATAATTCCTAACTTTCATGAAAATTTCATAAGAAGTGGTGTCCTCCACAGACTGCCAAAGAAAGTGTATACAAACAAAATGGAAACTCCAAGGTGCCATTCACTGTATTTATTAAAATAGTGAACAATGCGATTAACATTTTGCTAACTTTGCTTTCTTCAGACATACCAATAAGTTAAAACCCAGATGGCCTGCGTTCAGATAGTGAGCCTGGCAGTTGAGGAGCTGGGTGACAGAGATGGGAAGAGCAGTGCTATTTTAATACATTTCATATCCTGTGGGGTGGAATGGAGTCATGAGCATGAATAGCTGCCATGTTGGTGGTATCACAGTCAGTATCCCATGTGTACCAGGTACAGGGAGATACATCAACAGATGTCCTTAGCCATAGTAACCTTACATCATTGCACATTGGTGCTGATGCAGAGAATTTGGTAAGCCTTAAAAATTAAAATTCCTATGGCCACAAGTTTGACAATTTCACTGGAACACCTCAGTCTCCTCTCAGGCAACTGGAGAGTTTCAGTTCAGATTAGCTTGGGGGGTGCAGGGGGGAGCAGGAGTGACTCCTGGCATCCAAGATCAAGGAGAGATACAAGTGGGAGCTGACAGTCTGCTCCACAGACAAAAAAGAAACAAATATGCAACAGCCAACAACAATGTGATGCTCATCTTGAAGCCTCGATTAGCTGTCAGTATCAGTCATGTATACTAACTGATATGCTTATTTTTATGCAAATATTTGGCTCCTCCTCTTCATTCAGGTGGAAACTGTAATTGAGAATTCGTGCCTATCCTCCTGATAGAAGGAAACTGGCTAGTAGCTACTAAAATCCTGCTTCACTGCCCCGGCTGACCCACTTGTCTTCCCTTCAAATGCAGTTCACTGGCATCTGTGATCAATCTTTTCCACTGCACCTTTATATCAGTGCATTTAGTCAGATACTAGAATCAAAAATGTTGGAAACTGCAGACTGTTAAAGGTATATTTAATGTATTAAACACAATGTTGCAGCTTTGCTTTAGATTCAGCCAAAGTTCAGAAAATGTACTTTTGCTAGAAATTACCATGCCTCTGTAACTAAATTCAAAAGAGACAATGCAAACAACTTTTTGCTTTAAGTTATCCTACACACTAGATTTTAACCAAAAGGTGGCAACGCATTTTTTTCTGTTTTGCTTTTTTTTTTTTTTTAGTATGTAGACAGTTGTCAATATTTACTTCTGCTGTCTGTACTGGTGTAAGCTGGGACTTTTGCAAGTCATAATCAAAAAGCTCAGTGGACCCAGAGGGGGAAAACACAATAGTGGCACAGATACAGATTTGTCATTCTTTGTGATGCAGTTTCCATTTGTGATGTAAATTTATCCATAAACCTGAATGCGCTTCTTATTTTACCAGCATTAAGCTGACTGATAAGTGGCGACATCCATTGTTTTCCAGCAATTTACATCCTAAAATTGTCTAGGCAGATTTCTTTAACTGTAGATAGGAATTACTGTAAAACCTTTTTTTCCCTTCACTGTACTCTGTCATATCTTTATTATAGATGTATTGCATCTCACTCTGATACTGCATATTCCTTTTCTCCAGTATAAGCAGTTTGAGTGAAAGTTGAAGTTGGCAGATTTTCAACATTGCCAAGAAGCTTCCATGTTTTTCATCTTCAGGCACTGAAGCAGAAATTTAACTGCATTCTTTGATTTATGAATCTTTGTTTTCTCTTTATCTGTATAGTATTGCTCATTAACTTTTTAGCTCGTCTTTATCCACTTACTTGCCTTCTTTGCTCACAAGGTTGCTTCCTGTTCTCCAGTATTTAAGTAGATTACAGCGCATGCAAAAGGAAAGTTAATTACTGTTACTGGCTATGCAAATACACTTGAAACTCCACTGTTGCAAGAGTAGTGTTTTTTGAATCATCGTTTTGTTTACTTAATTAACTAAATGGATAAATAAACTGAATCATCTCTTAACATTTTTCACTAGCAAATAAAACCTAAATTACATGGGATTGTATAGAACATTTAGACAAGCTAATCGGTCCCATAGGTAGATA
Organism: Protopterus annectens; assembly: GCF_019279795.1. Taxonomy (NCBI): domain Eukaryota; kingdom Metazoa; phylum Chordata; order Ceratodontiformes; family Protopteridae; genus Protopterus; species Protopterus annectens. The sequence continues at coordinate 1,148,941,603 of NC_056744.1, forward strand.
TAAATGCCCTTACAGTCACTGCTGCGGTGTTAAAATATGGGGATTCCCTGACATGGAAGCTGTCCGGCCAGTCTACCAAAGACTCCTGTTGCTTTAAAGGTACACCAAACATCACCCAAATGCTCCTTGCATAGGATAGGGCATAAAGGTGTGACGTTCAGGCCTACCATAGTCAGAGCTTCTTTGCAGCCAGTCCGAACCTATCTTTACACCATCAGTCTCTTTACCTGTGTCCATTTTCTGCCAGTTGAACGCATTTTTGCTCTCCAGTGACTACATACACCTGTCTGCTGGCTTCTTGACAGGATTCCCCATAAAGACTGCCATGATGTGTCTTTTTTGTCTAGGAGCTTCTCATGACCAAACGTCTTGTTCATTTTGTCAGGTGTTCATCCCGAAAACCCTTCGCAGTAGGCTTTCTTCCCTTTCCTTGTATCTTGAGAAGCAGTGTCTTAAGCGTCTGAGTAAAGATACAATGGAAGGAATGTCCCGCCCCGAGGTTCAGCTGATAGGGAAGAAGAAGGTGAAAGAGGTGTAAATGGAATCATCCACTGTCCAACTTCTGCCAACTATTTCTCCCAAGGCTGTTAGAAACCTGTTGGCTCATCCAGATGTGTTGTTGAATTTCTCTGCCACAACCATTTTGGAAGCCAGTGAGGATCCGTCTGGCAGCACATCCAAAGAGGCTTTGCAGGTGTCCAACTCAGATGTTCAGGGGATCCATAGTTGATTTTTTTTTGAGTGGCATAGGGGAGTTTCTCCAGTTTTAATTGGAGAGGAAGTTCCTACTGTGGTTCTTGACTGTCGTCCTGGGTCTGAGCCTTCTAAGTTTTTTGGAAAAGATGTTCCCTTAAAAAAACAAAAACTTTAACATGTTTCTTCTGCTCCTAGAGATCCACAAAGTGACTGGCTGGCCTTTACTCAGGGGCTATTTACTGTTTTAATATCCTTCAAGGGGTTTTGGTTCCTGCTTCTCCTTGGTCCTCTGCTGCCCTTAAAAGGCCTAGAGAACAGGATTCTTCTGAGGATGAGTCAGATTCTGATGATGAATCCCTGAGTTATTCTACTCAAATTCTTTCTCCGTTGGACTGTGGGTCAGAGGAGGAGGAATCTATTAGTTCTGATGTTCCTTTTGAGGACCTTTTCTTTGGGGACACACACTGTAGGATGTTGGATTTTTATAAGTGGGATTGTGCTCAGATCTCTAATATCCATAAGAGATACTATGAGTTGCTGCAGTTGGACTCTCTTAAGCCAGCGGCTATTCCTCCTGTCTTGGCTGCTTTGCTGGATGCTTTTCCCAGTGCCTGTCATGCACCTGATTCTTTGTCCCCTGCTCCCAAGAAACCTGACAGGTTTTATAGGGCGCCTTAGGATTAGTTTTGTTGACCCCTCTGTTGTGTCTGTAGCCTCTGGTAAGCCATCTCAATTGCTTCCTTTGCCCATGTTATTGCCTTCTAACAAGGACAGCAGAGTTATGATAAGTCAGGGTATGTAGGTCTACACTTCTGCTACCCTAGCTTTTAGGGCTATTAATTATCAGACCCATATGCCTAGGTTTGTGTTGGCTCTTCTTTCTCAGGCCTGTCAACTTATTTCTGATTTTCCAGACTCTGAGGGACTTCCTCTCAAGTCATTTGTCATTCTATTACATGTAGTTATGATGTGGCAGATGCCTCTTCTAGGGCTGCTGTTTTTGGTTCAGTGATGAGAAGATATTCTTGGCTTAGTCGTCAACCTCTATCTGATATTAAAGCAATGTTGATGGATGCTCCTCTGGATTTTAAACTTTTGTTTGGGGAAGCTGCTGCTGGTTTAAGTCCCTTCAGGATAAAGGTAAGGCCTTACAGGAGCTTAAACATGTGTTTGTTTCTCCTGTGCCTAAATTTCAGAGAAACAACCTTGCTAAGCCTGCCTTTGTTCGTAGGTAATCCTGCCCTTCTACTGAAGGAAAGAAGAGTGGCAAATGGGCTCCTTCTGCTCCACAGTTTTCATGGACTCTGAAGCCTTCCTTTCCAGACAAACCAGGTGCTATTTGACTATCTGTCCCTTGCCAGCCACATTCCTCTTTCCCTTTGTCTTTCTCATTCTGTTTGGCTTCAGATTTCTGAGGATTCTTGGGTTCCACCATTCATTTGTCAGGGGTACTTCATGATGTGGAAATCCTGTCCTCCTTTTATGGGGTGTGGAAATCCCGTCCTCCTTTTATGGGGTGTGGAAATCCTGTCCTCCTTTTATGGGCATTCCTCAGCTTTCTTGGGAACAGCTTACCTTTTTTCCCAGAGGTTCTTGAAAATATCTTGACCCAGGGTACTATTCAAGAGGTGCATGGCTTTTTAGGGGACTCTCCTGCTCCTTCCCCCTCCCTAGTTTCCTCTCGAGTCTTGGCCCTCTCCCATATGTTAATAATACTGCAACAGGGATTGTAAGGACATAGTAGAGTTGTGTAAAATCTTACCATAACTGTAGATGCCCTTTCCTTCATTGCTGCAGTATTTGCACCCTCCCTCCCTCTTTCTCCCTAGTCCTTTGCCTTCCTGGATTTACAGATTACCTCTTGGGTTCCTTGGACTGGTGTTCCTACTGGGCCAATTAGTTCTGACTATGGTAGACCTGAACATCACCTTCATGCAATATGCTGTGCAAGGAGCGTTTGTGTGATGTTTGGCGTACTTTTAAAGCAACAGGCATCTTTGGTAGACTCGCCAGACATCGGGCTTCCATGGCAGGGAATCCCTATATGTTAAGAATACTGCAGCAGTGAAGGCAAGGACATCTACCATTATGGTAAGATTTTACATAACTGTACTTTTATAGAGTAAATTTAGGCGAGTTAAGCAACTGGCATTTTTTTTAAAGGCAGGAGGAATGTGGATTGCACAGGGGAACCTCACATAGCCATAGGGACGACATGCAAATGTCACACGGACGTTACTGGGAGATCATGACTGAACCCCAGACAATGGAACAAAGTTTAAACACTGGACCACCATGCTGTGCAACCAACATCATGATTTGCAGGCCAACTTCTACCAAAATTCCTGGGCATTAAATAGAGAATAGAACAGTTGATGTGAAAAGCTCACTGCAGTTGCAATATCCTTGTCCATAATGAAGCATTATACTGGTTTAAGGAACTTAATTTTTGAAGAAGGCTGCAAAATAAGGGCCCTACAGGGTCATCATTTTTAAACAAGCTAACCTAAGTATTTTTTTAAATTAACTGTCAAGAAGACATTCTCTCCTCATTGTTCCATGGCTTTAGAAATGCATTTTTTAGTCATGGCTTACTGGGATTTATTGTTTGTTCTGATGTACTGATTTTGATTTTGTATAGTTTTGCTGCTGTTCGTTATCCTCTTCTATGTTGACAGATCTTAGAGCTATTACAACTTAAATATAGTATTTCTGATTGGAATGTTTATATGTAACCCTCCCAAATACACAGATATGTCTATTTAAGTCACTGCATTTGTTTATGCAGAGTAGACACAGACTAAAGCTACAAGATAGGTAACACAGCTATTTCAGTTTCTAGACTTAGAACTGTGTACTAGATTTGTTTTCTGTCAGAATCTTCTTAACATCTTTGCTAAACGTGTAACACACATTCCCTTACAGCACTTCATCATTATATATGTCAGAATTTGAGAGGACTAAGTGAAATCATTCATTTACCATTATGGTGACTGTTTTTTTCATAGCTGCACTATATATCCTCAATTTTTATATCTCATGGTAATTCATTACAGTTAGAGGAAGGAATAGCTACATGCACATCCGAAGGTTTAGTGATTGGGTCAGTTGTTATATCATGGACAATTACTGTAACAGAGCTCCTCCTTTCCTTGGAAAAGTAATCCATTTTGCAATGCCTGCTGAAGGTGTGCACTGAAGACCAAGTCATTGCCTCACAAATATCTCCTGATGATGTCTTAAAACAAAAAATAGAGGTAGCTGCCTCCTTACTAGAATGAGTTCTTACTGGGTCTAGAATGGTCTTGGCAGCTGACTCTTAGCATTATAGTTTTCATTGCACTTCGAAAATGTTTCAGACCTACAGCCCCCCCCCCCCCAACAAACTGGACCTCCTAACTTGTTAGGTACTAAAGAAACCAAACTCTAATCAGACTGTCTAAACATCTTTGCTTAGTAGATGCCAGTGGAGAGCTGCCTACAAGGATCTGTGACATTCAATAGCATCTTGTGTACAGTCAAGGATGGAAGCTGAATTTTAAACACCTACCAAATTATCTCCTTATAGTTAGAATTATTGTAATCTGTATGTCTGAAGAGCTCTTTGCTTGAGTCCACAGATTCTTTAAATAATATTGGAGGGACTGGGGACTGCATGTGGGAGTCCTGGAGAAGCCAAGCAATCTACACCATCACAAATGCACTTCTCTCCATGTCATTGTAAAAAAGTTCATATCTGTTATTTATTTTATTTATTTATTTTACATTTGTTTACTGGGCTAGTCCAACTGGATATATGTCCATTTTCAGCAGAGGCCCGGGGAGAAATGCTCCACATTAAAGTTAATACAAAACAAGTCATTACATAAAAAAAGCAAGTAGTTAGTAAGAATACAAACAGAAATAAGGTTCAATCTAAAATATACTAGTAGAAAATTTATACTAGAAAGGACATTTACTTTTATTTACAGTATAATAATAGGGGAGTTATACTTTAGTAAAACATTCATGAAGAGTATAAATTGCATAAGCAATTATAAACCATACAACCATACAACGTTCTAAATTAATTTGTATCAGAGGCTAATTAACAAAGGTGTTTTTGAGATAGTCTTCTGAAGGGAGTGAGTGAACAGAGGTAAGAGAGGGTGTATAAGATTAGTCGGGATTGATGCATGGGCATAGCCAGAGTGTTTTTAGGTGTTGCTTGAGCTTTTGTTTAAAGAGGAAGGGTGATAATGTAATAGTTAGAGTGGTAGGTAGTAGATTCCAGTATTTACCTATGGTGTTGGAGAATAGAGAATCACCTGCAATGTTATTGGACTTAGCTTCACAAGAAGTTTATTAGAGGAGCGTAGTGAATTTAGATTAGAATAGGGAGAAATAAGGTCAGAAAGTATAGGGGTATTTTTTGGTTGGTGAAATATCCTGTGAACAAAGGTAAGTTGGGAGAGTAATAGTGTATTTTTCAGTTCTAGCCAGTTTAGTTGTAGTAGATTCTGGCAGTGGTGAGTTCTAAATGGGTTTCCAGTAGCAAATCTAGCAATGCTATTGTATGCATTTGCTAGTTTAGTAAGGTTATTTTTATTTAAGTTAGTGTATATGGGTGAGGCATAAAGAAGAGTAGAAGTAAGATGAGAGTGAGCGAGTGTAATTTTGGCCTGTGGAGTTAGAAAGGTTTTAATTCTATACAAGGAGCCAAGTTTTCTGTTTACGGTTTTAATAGTATTATTAATGTGGTTATCAAAGGTGAGGTTATTGTCAATTATAATACCTAACAGTTTAGTGGTAGAGTCGGGGGACTATATGTGTACCATTATTGGAAGTAATAGAGAAGTCTAAGAGGGGGGAACTTACTATTAGGTCTAAAAAGCAGGAGTTTGATTTTATTGGCATTCAGAAGTAGGCAGCGTTTCAGGAACCATGCCTCAACTGTGCTAAATATGTTCTGTGTTAGGGTTTGTAGTTCAGAGGAGGTATTTGCAGAGCATATGAGTGTTGAGTCGTCTGCATATTGAATACATGTAGCTTGAGGTATTGCTACATGTAAGTCATTTATGAATAAAGAGAAAAGGAGAGGACCTAGGATGGAACCTTGTGGTACTCCAAGAGAGACTGGCAAAAAGGATGAAAGTGTATTTTCCCAGAGAACAGCCTGTTGCTTGTTACTAAGGTAGGAAGTAAACCATTGAACAGCTTTGGTATCTAGAGAGAGAGATTCAAGGGTTTTTAAGAGCATATGGTGGTTTACCATGTCAAAGGCTTTTGACAGGTCTATGAAGAGTGCAGATGATAGGATACTATTATTGCGGTTTCTATTTATACACTCGGTAAAGGATAGGAGAGCTGTGGTAGTGCTATGAAATGGCCTAAAGCCATGTTGGCAGTTGGCTAGTAAGTTATATTGAGTTAAGTGGTGCATTAGCTGATGATGAATACATTTCTCCATAATTTTTGCTAAGGGTGATAGGAGTGCTATAGGTCTGGAGTTAGAATACTCATTTGAGCTGCCTCCTTTATGTAATGGGATTATGTGGGAAATTTTCCAGATAGCAGGGGTGGTTCCTTCATTGATGGTTCTGTTTATAAGGAGAGATATAGGATATGCTACTGCTTCTGCTGCTTTTTGTAGGTATTCAGATGGTAACTGATCTGCAGATGGGGTACAGGGTTTGAGTTTTTGGATGAGTTTTAGGATGTAGGAAGTAGAGATAGGTTGTAGTTGAAATATGGGGAGATTAGCAGGTATACAGGTGGGGGGGTAAGATTTGTCTATAGTAAGTTGACTTGCTAATGAATTAATGGTGTCTGTGAAAAAGGAATTAAAGGCATTGGCAGTTTGGTATGAGGTATTCATTTCGGCCCCTGAGGGGGAAGGTGTACTAGAGTGGCCTGGGTGTAGGAGTGAATTTAAGGTTGACCAGAACCTTTTGGGGTTGTTATGATGAGTTTGCTGTAGTTTACAGTAATAGTTCTTTTTATCTATAAAAACAGCTTTTTTGTGTTATTTCTTAACTGTCTAAAGGTTTGATGGTCAGAAATAGTTTTTGTAGTTCTCCATTTAGCCCAAGATTTATTCCTAAGTAGTATTTTAAGTCTTGTCTCTTTGGACAGCCAGGGGGCAGGTTTAGATTTAACTCTGACAGATCGGTTTGGAGCATGTTGGTCAAGGATTGATAGGAATTTGGAATTGAAGTAATTGATAGCATCTTCAAGGGTTAGGGTTTTTAGAAGATGCCAGTTACAGGCTTTTAGTTCATTTTGGAATAGTAATGGGTTAAAGTGTTTATTACTGCGTGAGACCCTATAGGTAGGGGTGTAATTAATGTCACTTTTTTGTCTTGTGATGTAAGTTAAGGAATGATCACTTACATCATCAGGCAAAGTTCCTACTGTATATGTTTGTTGCAGTTTGTTAGTAAGAATCCAGTCTAAAATACTTTTTGTTATTGGGTTTATTGATTCGTGTGGGATTATTGATTGTCTGAGTAAAGCCATGAAGATTTATATGAGATGAAGGATTATTTGTGTTGACAGTGGACCAATCACAATTAAAGTCACCTAAAATGATAGTTTCTTGCGGGTAAGAAGAAGATATCCAACTAAGGATATTCTCAATTTTAGTGTAATTATTGCCAGGAGGTAGGTAGATACAGATGATATATATTGATTTATTAGGGTTTAGTTGTAGTTTAGAAATGAGGATTTCTCTGCCTTAAGAACCTTCCATAAACTCCTTAAAGCACAGAGTTGCTCAGTGGCTGTGAACAACACAGTGGTTATGTGGTAGATAAACAAGCAAGGTGTTCCTCATTTATACCAATTGTGCAGGATAACCATGGACTTGATTGTGATATAACCCTGTCCCTTAATTTTATAGTGAGCGTCATGCCTCTCTGGAGGAGCAAAATGCCCTATTAGATCTCTGAAGTCAAACATTTCTTCTTATAATGAATGGTAATTAAAGACAGAGGTGTTTTCTGTAAAGGCATTATTTTATGGTGTTCGAGGAAGGAACCTGTTTGCATCTCAGTACTTGCCCAGCTCCTAAAATTTTGGATAAAAACATAAGATTCACTGTGTGGACCTTTGGTATGGAACAAGTTTGTTGATTGCTTTCCAGCCAGCTTAATCTGTATGTCCCTGTATGGCCAGTCTTAGTTTTCCCTTCCAGAAAAGACTTTGATCTGGGCCTTGCACTTGCCTCTCGGGGAACATCTGCTACTGCAGTAACAGTTTGAGATCCTGTGTGTTTCCCTTCACAGTTTTCCAAAGATAATGTAGCTGTTGACATTCTAATACTTAATGAATAAGGAATTTTTTTTCCTTCAGAAGTGGTATGGCTTACTCCCCTGCAAATGGGTCTGCCTTCTGCACTTCTTTGTCTTGCTATCTTGATGTGAGTTTGCCTTACTTGTGAGCTTTCTTTAGCATTGAGTCCTCTAGTTAAACTCCTGTTTAAAGGAATCTTCCATCTGACGCTTCTAAGGGTTATCTTTCCTTCCATGATCTTAACGTTTGTTTTGGAACATTTGACTGAGATTCTTTACAGATCTCTTTACTCCATTTCCTTGAAGTTGCTTACCAGAGGCCGTGTTCTTGTTATCAGAGTATGTGTGAACTGCAAGAAGTGTTGTGTTTTTCTCCCAGTGCACACTTTTATAAAGGCAGTGCGGCCTTGTTTACAGTCTTTCACTCATTACAAAAGTGATGTTTGGCACTGCATTCTACCAAAAGATTTGGTTACCATTCTTTTGTTCTTAATCCCAAAACACAAGGTGTGGAGAATGTTACATCTGATGTATCCCAGGAGAAGTCTGTGACCGTGTGTTTCTAAGACTATACCCATGTTAGAAAATCTGATTGGCTTTTTTGTTGTTTTTATGCAGATTAATTAGGAGAGTGGTTAAATGGCTTTCCATTTTATTGCAGTTTGTTGTTCCTATGCTACTTATGGTATTAAGTGCAGTAATGTAGTATTTTTGATTTTACTAATATCTTGAAAACATATATTTCCTTAATCAGATATGCTTTGTAAAGAATGTTTGTTGACCGTTTGCTTTGAAGTACTTTTTTAAATAGCGTTTGCTGACTGTTTTTATTTTCAATTGTCAGAACTGTATTTCTGAACTTGTTTTGTAGGTTTTCTCCCCGGGTCTCTGTTATCAATGGGCATTTCAGTTCCCAGTTGAACTTTTCAAGTAAACAAAAGCAAATAAATAAATTAAATAAATATCACATCTTTTGAAAATTTTATCAAAGGATATACAGTTAGGAATGTGATAACTTTTGTTGTTTAATTTAGATAAATATTTGAGGATGAGATCTGTGAGGTAGTAAACTGGTCTTTGCTGAACATAGTCTGATTTTGAAAATCAGACCATTTGTGTAAGGCTGGAGTTAGAAGTTGTAAAAGCATTGCTTCAAGGAACTCATGGCTGCCTCCATTGGTTGAGATGCACAGCATAGCTTGGTATTCTTCTCAAATGGATATGGATTTTAGATAGAGAAAATTACAAAATGCAGCAGTACATTTATATGAAGAACTCATTATAGCAGTAGATGTGTGAGTTCAGGTATTAAATCCCTGAACTATTAACTCTTTCTCTTCAAAAGTCATTGACTGGCATTGAAGTCTGGTTAAAAAATTCTAACTTGCTGCTTAACACCAAAAAAAAAAAAAAATTATGCTATTTATTCTAAAATAATACCTTAACCAGAAACAAACTTCATTACTTCAAATAATAACATAAAAATAGAAACCCTAAGCCATACTAAACTACTGAGAGTCGTAATACACAACAACTTCAAATTTGATCACCACATACTTCATTCCATCAAGAAAACTCACCAAAACTCAGCTACCTCTATAGGGCCAAACAATACCTGACAGATCATCCAAGTATTACCTTAACAGCAAAATAACTCATTCCTTCTATAGTGTATGCTTCTCCTATTTTTACAAATATCAACACTACAATTAAAACTAAACTAGCCTCTTGCTACTACAAAATAGCTACATTTGCAACCAAACAACCTTATAAAACATGCCACTGCCTTGTATTAAAACAATTAAACTGGCTTCAACTCCCAGAGCAGTTGACATACTCACAGCTAATCACTGCCCACAACATATTATACTCTGCAGACAAATGCCCTGCATTATTAAGTACTCTACTGTATTATTCACCCACTCTAATACTGGGTGATTTCAACTACCCTGCCATTAACTGGGAAAACTACTCGGGTAACAACTCCTTTTCCCAACGGTTCTTGGAATTCATAAATTCCAATGCCCTGGATCAAGTAATCCATTGTCCCACAAGGGACTCCAATATCCTAGACCTGGTCATTACCAACATGGGAGAAAGATGCTCCACACCAGTGGTCACCCCCTCATTGGTCAGGTCTGACCATAAGCAAATCACCCTTGATATCCACAGCCCACCCCCACCCCACCCCCCCAGTAAGGAAACCTCCTTAAAAAACTTTTCCAAAGCCAACTTCATGCTACTGAAGTCAGAAGTGACAAACTTCACAACACCCATGCAGACGGGCTCTGGAAGTTCGACTGCAGAATCCTACACTAAGGCACTGTACAAGCACATCCACTCATGCATGAATCGTGTCATCCCAAACAGAACCAAGATGCTGTTCTCCAAAAAAAGGAAGCCAATCTGGTGGTCCCCTGCTATAAACAAACTATACAACAGAAGGAAGAAACTGTTGCAGGAAAGAGGAAAATCCCAGGATGCAAAAAACTCTTTCACCAGCCTCAGTAAGAAGCTGAGATCCCTCGTAAAGTCCTCAAAAGCTGTGTGTGTGTGTCTTTCGGCGTTTCCCGGTTAGGGGTCGCCACAGCGGGACTCCGGTCCGCTAATGATTGACAGTAGAGTTTTACGTGCTGGCTTGCCGGGCCTAACGCACAACCTTCAACAAAGGAACGCCCATTCACACATGTCGTCACACAGTAGACGCTCTAACTGAGAATCGAACGGGCAACGTCTAACTGTAAGGCGACAATGCTACTGCAACACCATCCTCAAAAGCTAGTTACGAAAATAAAATTGCCAAAGATTCCAAAGACAACCACAAGGCATTCTATAGTTATGTCAAGAATCTAAATGGCAATGCTCAGATCTACTCTGAGCTACAACAGAATGGCATTAAATATACTGATCCCAAGGATATTGCCATTATCCTGGCAGATTGATTTAGTGCCAACTTCACCCCCCCCTCACCCCCTAAAGGGCCCATCTCAATACCAAAAGACTGCCAAATTCCGATAATCACTGCCACACAGGTAGAAACTGCACTCTCCAAAGCTAAGAATACAGCATCCATGGGACCAGATGACATCACAGGCTGTGTACTACATGAACTACAAAATGAACTGGCACCTCACCTAAGTATCATGTTTAATCATAGCCTCACCTCAGGCTTCGTGCCCACTGAGTGGCACACAGCTACAGTTATCCCGCTCCACAAGGGAGGATCCACCTTGGATCCCGGGAACTACCGTCCCATCAGTCTGACAAGCCTGATCTGCAATGGCATGGAACTTATAAACAAAGACATTGGCAACCTTCAAACATTGGACCCCACCCAGTTTGGGTTTGTGAAGGGCCGATCTTGTCTCCTGAATCTGATTGACTTCTTCGAAACAGTCTCCAGAGCTGTGGACGAGGGTAAGGCGGTCCACACAGCCTATCTGGACCTCGCCAAGGCCTTCGACACCATCTCCCACTCTGGAATCATAGATAAACTCTGGAATGAAATCCCCATACAGTTAAAACAGATAGAAAACTGAAATAGTTTCAAAACTTCACTTAAACAGCACCTATGCCAAAGATGTCTCAGTTCTTCCTGCTCAGCTGGCTAGTGTTAATCAGATTACTTTTCTCCAACTCTTACAGCCACTTTGCTTCCCAATTTTTTGTAGCTTATTGCTCCTCTCATACTGCAGTTATTTCCTAAACGTTTACTTTTCCTCCATCTCTCACACCCCACCACTAACTACAATTCTTTCTTTGCCCATTTCCCTTTCTGCTCATTTCCATATCCTCTCCTTTCAGATCTCTTTTATCATTTATAGGCTACGTTTTACTTGTTTGTTTGTAAATTATTACTAAACTCAAACACCAGTTTGGTCTTTTCCTTGTAGCCATCATGCTACAAGTACATTAATTGTTACTGTATATTATTTCTCTGTTCAATAATTAGACAGTTAATTTCTCTCTTTTTTGTGTCAAAGTGTTATATTCATATAAGAAATAGTTAGAAATATTTAAAAAACATGTAAATAAGTACATGTATAGATGTTTTTACCCTGCAGTTATAAATGTACATCATGTGTAACTGTTTTTGCCCAGTTGGACTTTTCCCATTCAACAAAGACAAATAAATACATAATAAATAAATACATTGTGTCTTTTTGTCTGTTTTTCTGTCTCTCTTGCAGTTAATTAGTTATATTAGTTATTTACTTTAGGGTTATAGTATGCTGTCCTGATTGCTTGTTGCGTATGACATGTGGCAGAGCTGGAGTCTGCCTGGTAAGATAAAGGATAATTGTCCTATCTGCATCCTGCTTGCAATTGGGGCTGTGAGGAGGCAGGTGCATGTGGCAGTCCTATAGGCTGTAATGTATCACTGGCAGTTGTGTATTTAGTGGCTGCTTACACAGCGTTGCTCATCAGGAATGGCTGGTAAATCTTTTTATGTGATAAGAGCACTTTGTGGGAAAGGCAACTTCTCTGTAGGTTGCCACTGATGGAGTTGATTGCAAAAATTGATCTTGTTTCTGTTTGGGGACAATAAATGCTATTGCCTCTGCAGAAACATTGGCTTGCAGATTTGTAGTAATAGCAATCTCAATAATTTAGCAAATTTGTGTGCCACTGTTTTCCACTCTTTAGTAGTATACCATTCGGGATAGTGAGCCTTAAGTGGTTTTCATCTCTGAATTACGTGCTTCAGTAAGGGGGTATGGGAGATTCTGCAGTACTTCAGAGGACAGATAGTGCTAATGCAGTGTGGTCTGTAATGCCAACCAAATGTTGTCTAATTGTTTTGTGCTACTAAGTGTACATGCATGCTATGCTTTATAGTTTCCTATGAAGCTGCACCATGTTTTTACCAACGATCGCTACATTTATGGGCAACTTCATTTCAATACTGTAGTTTACTGTGCACAGTATTTTACCTACCACACCAGCATGAACAAAACTGGTAGTGTTCCCTTCCAGCAGCACAGCTACGCGACAATGAGAGCAGTTTACTTTCTGATGTTCATCTGTGAAACTGTAGCAGCTTCCTGCATCAGTCTGTTGAAAGAAGGGAAAAAATATGAAGTCTGCGGTATTTTAGGACATATGAAGCTGCCTGCTACTTGCCTTTACAACACTGAACTGCAGTGTACAGAGAGCAAAAATGTTTACTTGGCAGTGCTATGATATATGCAGCACTTGGAAATTTAAGTTAAGAATTACATATAAATTGCATGAATGTGTAGTTTTACAAATTATGTTTAATTTGCATCTTGATGTATGTTGTCTTTAAAATCATAGTTTGTAGCACCTGGTTTGAATAGCCGATATCTTTTTCCTGATATACAGATGAGGGACAAGATGGTGTTTCTGTGCAACATGATTCATTACTTAACATTTGGCTGCATTTTTGGTAGGATGTTCCTGTTCTGGGATTTGGGGCTACAAGTGACATTCTTATTTCTACCTCTCAAAACATGTCTTTTCATTTTAACAAAATATTTCTGTCTGTGCAAATAAGTTCTGAATTTAAGACTTTTAAGAAAACCATCAGAAGACAATGCCATACTGATAGTAAAGATTTAACATCTTACAAAAAGTATACACTTTGAGCTCAGTCACACCTGTCTGTTGTTTTTGTGTATGTACGTGTGTGTGTAGCTATATGCACCCATAGTCTTATATGTATAAAATTGCATTTTGCATCTCTTCCATGCCTTGGTCAAGGCCCCACCCCGGCAGTTAATTTCTTTCACTAGTCACTAAGTTAGAGACATGCTGTTACTGGCATGGTGTGCCAAGGCACACAGAGGTACTGTCATCTATGGTTCTGCAGTGGCGTGAGGAGGGGGATTTAATTTTACTGTCTGCTTTAATATTCTCAGCTAAAACCCTTTATGTAGTGTCTCTTGGCCTGAGAATATGCAGACTTCTCCACTCAGACAGGTCATCAAGGCTGTCAGAGCTGATGCTTATGCATGTCTTGTAAGCTACTATGTTCCCACCTTCTGCTGGTAGTTTGCCTAGTCCCAGAATAATCACCCCGAATGACTGGTCACTAAATTACAGTAGCTCCCCTCCACTGGCCTTGCATGGTGAAACCTGGCCATAGCCGTGACTAACCTAGTAGTCGTGTACTCGCTAGATAACGTTTTCACTTGTTGATTCTCTCTCTCTGATTTGAAGCTTGTTTAGCAGACTTTACCATAGAAGATCACTACTAGTGTGCACTCAGAAACTCCATTGACACCGATTCTCTGTCTACAGAGTTCTGTGCTTTCCCCATTGTGGGTTGAGTCTTCATCAAGTTGGGACTTGACAAACTGAAGGGTAGCTCATTCACTGCATAAATCCTGCCCTTTGCCTTTGACCGAATAAACAGAAAGCAGTTAGTGCAACAAATTAAGGCTGTGAGCTGTTAACAGTCTTCCCGTGTTTCAGGATTTTTTTCCCCCTCACCCCCTATTCACCTAAACCTGTGAATCTGAGCAAGTCACTTATCCAGATGGGTGAGTCTGGAAAAAGGATCATGTGGACCAGTGCTGTACCCTGGTTAACAAAAATAAATGAAATAAAAAGGAAGGAAGGATATTGTCTGCTGCCTGTATGTGTAGTAACATCCATAAAGGAATGTCATTTGAACTGTTTCCAGTGTAAATTGCATCTGTTCTAGACTGCTGTGTGCAGTTAGTGCATGGAGCTATTCATATGAAATACTGAGTCTTGGGTCATATTTCTGACTAAATTCTTTGTCTTGGGATATTCTGAGTGTAGTTCTGCATCTTACTTGGACTGATGGAGGTAAATATTGCATCTTAGTTGGGTTTTTCTGTATAACTGCTGTATGTCAGGATAATTTGGGTTAGTCTGTTATATTCAAGCTCATTTTGGGCATTATGTATGTGGGGGTATGTATGGTATAGATACTATCACAGGCCTAGACACTATAAGGCTGTTTGGAAATAACTGTACTTTAAATACAGTAAAGCATCTTCCACCATCTTCAATCTCTTACTTCATTTTGTGTGTGTGTGTGTGTATATGTGTGTATGTGTGTGTGCACACGCTTATGTATGTGCACATATACATATATATTTACAGTGAAAAATAAGGAAAATAAAAATAAACTTCATTTGTTATCAAGAAACACTCAGGATTCTACCTCCAGCAGAATTTTCAAGCAGTCCTTAGTAAATCCAAGTGTTTCTTCACATGACTGTTACTGTGTTCTTTTTATTACCACCAGCTAACAACCCCAAGTATATTGACTGCTGGTAAAGTTCAATCTCTAACATGACAGGCAGTCACCGCCATCTTACTGGGTACAGTCCTCTTTTGGTGACTTTATCACAGCAGATCTTTCAGTTAGTTTCTGCTACTTTGTGAGCCATTCTTTCATAATGTTTAGTGTATTCATAGCAATGTCTTTCGTTTTTTCTTGGCTAGGGATTGCCACAGCAGGTCACCGGTCCGCAGAGTGATTGGCAGTGGTGTTTTTACAGTGTTGAGTTGCCAGCCTGGTGCCCAACTTTCACAGAAGGCACACACATACCTACGTGCATGTCTTTGAAACTCATTCAACTGCAGGGAGGACATGCAGAGACTCATCCCAGCTCAAAAAGCATTGTATTCTTCAAGTCACATTTCTTTTAGTATGAACACCATTTCAATAGTATATAACAGAAAAACAAGTGCATTTATCTTTAAAACAGTATTTTACAGGGGAAAAAGGCAATGTCTTGGCAAATTATTAAAAACAACATATTTCTTAGTTGTTTCCATGCACCATGCCAAAATTAAGTAGTTTGAGAAAAGAATCAATCACTGACATAATAGTCCTTCAAGGTGAAATGTACTGTTGTCGTCATGGCAATGCATTTTGTCAAACTTTTTGTTGTTTCTTCTTTTAGGTTCAGTAAACTGTCTCTCCATACAACATGTGTATTTTTTTAAGTTTTATATCGAAAATATGAGAAACTGAATGTAATTTAGTTTTAAATAGATTTGTGCTCCTAACGAAACTACTTTTTCCTGTTTTGTTTTTTTTTTTTTGCAAACCCCTGACTCAGACCTGTCATATGTCCAAAACTAATTTAGACCTATCTGCTCTGGACTTGTTGCATCATCTGTGGGGAAGAAGATCAAATCTGATAAACCAGGAGTAAAGCGAGTTTGCCCTTCATAAAAAGGAAATATGTCTTGACTTCTTTGTTCAGGAATTATGGGCAAAGCCAAAAATAACGGAAGGACACAGGTCCAAAATCAGGGACAGTTTTTAAATATTACTCTAATTCACTTTAAAAAAAAAAAAAGGTAAATAGAACAAGTGTTGTATCAACATGCATTTTTTCTCAGTAAGAAGTATAAAACTCTAATGTTTGGCATTATTGGCTGACTGTAATATATTTGTCCTTTGTTGACCGTTAGTCCTAGTGTGCTTGTGGCCTCTCTGCAGTGGATTTTATTAATGTATTGTTTAATACATAATTAAAATACACATTTAATAAATATACAAAAAGGGGGATTGACTAATGGTAGAGTTATGAAGATAAGTAACCAGCTAAAACAAGTATTAAAATACAATTCTATTCAAATCATCAAAGGTCTATATTAGATGATCGAACTTTCAAAAGTTCGACTGTCATATGGTCGACACCATGATCGAATTTTCTAAAGTTCAAATGTTTTAATGGAGATCTCTGTACAGCGCAGAATGGGAAGATTTCCCTTTTCTTCACTGTAGTGCAATCTCAGAGTTGGTCTATTTAAAGAGAGGGGGGTGTGGATGGTGCATGGGGGCTTTTTTTATTAAGATATGATAAGAGTGAGAGGTATAGGCACCCCAGTCCTTCTATAATCATCGGAAATTCTCCTTAATCATTTTAGAGCTGAGAAAATTCGCACAGTGTTTCATTCGGTCTTTATAGTTGACTTCCATTTTACAAGTACATGTGACCATAGATCATATAGTAAGAGGTGGGGATAGGATCATACAATGGAAATGGCAAACTAACTTCAATTGATTAGTATATGGGACAGGGTACCGTACTTGATATTTTATTGGTAAACAGAGGCATAGCTTGAAAATGTTATTTTGTTCTCGGACTCCCATTTTGCTGCCCCTACTTCACGTTCAAAACATGTACGCCTTTCCAAATAGTTGTTGTGCCTCTGCAGCACTGAACGAATGATGGAGATTTCCCAACTGTTGCTCTGTACAGCAACTAAAGTGGGTTATTTCTCAAAGAAGTAAGTGTATTTAAAAACAAGCTATATGCAGATCATTTTCGCACATATCAGTGTGTACACACAAACATTTTTGGGCCTCCACAAGCCCTACTTTTCTGAGAGCTGCTCAGGGAAAAACAATGCACTCATTTGAGCATGCCTGGTTAGACGTTTGTTAATAGACAATAGATCATTTTAAAATATGAATGCATTCCTAGCCTCTTTATTTATTTATGTACTTGTATGTTTCTTTGTTTGCATTTGTTTACCAGCAAAGTCAACTGGATTGAAAACCTGTTTTCAGCAGAGGTGTGTGGTGAAAAGTTTATGGGAGATCATTTTGTAACATGACTTTGTAAAAATGTTATGTTGATTTTTACCACTAGCATTTGCATTTAGTACAATAGTTTCAACTTCACTGTGGTAATGGATGCTATTAACCTTGAACAAGAACAACAACTAAAGAGACGTATTAATTCAGTCTTATGGTTAATTACTGTTTCTGGCAGGGTCAGGTATCTCAGAAGCAGATAAATGCTGCCACCCATAAAAGAGCAGCTCACAGATCTGTAACTAAAAGCTACCTATGTAACTGCTTCAGTCTGTCAACAGTTAACAGGCTGTTCATGTTAATGTAATTTCATTAAACAAATGCCCATTTAGGGACAGCCAGCATTTAGTTAGCTACAGTGGAAACCATGGTCATTCAGTTGGTAAGCTCTAATGAAGCACTACAAACAGATTAGGATGAGGAAAAGCATTCTTGTTTGGCATTATTGTTCCTAATGATGCTGCTTTCATGTCGGGGCTATTCATTTTGTTCTGAGATGAAAAGTGCTGACGTTGCTGAATGTTTGGTAAGAGTTGCATTAAACTACTGCAGTAATCCATAGACCTCAATCTTCCATTTCCAAAACACGAAACACTTCTCATAATGTGAACAAATGGGCAAATGTGGAACACTTGCTAACAACATCTTTAACTAGGCAGCTGACAAGATGGTTAAAATGCATCACTTTATAGTTATAAAAAGTTATTTTGTTGAGTTAATATGTCAGTATTATTTACAATAGATATTAGCTTGTAATGAATGGGATACAAAGCCTTTCAATGTGAAATGACATGAAACAGACTTAAAATAAAAAAATGATCTTAATAAGGTACACTTGAGATGTATGTAGTTATGTTGTGTGTGCTGATATTTGAATAGGAGTTCTTTAACACGAATTGTTTCTTTTTTTCCTCCTATAATTTTTTTAGAGTGGAAGATAAGCAGAACTTATAAAGATTTTTCACTCTAAGAAGCAAGCCAGCGTTCACAGTGAAAATTAAAATGTTTATGCTAAGCCAGTAGGCAACAGTTTGAGTATAAATACATCTCAGCTTTTATTTCTCTAAGATGGAAAAGTCTCATTCTTGAAATGTAGAAAAGGAGAAAAAAGGGAAAAAGAATTTCGGGTCTACCTCTGTTTTTGTAGGGCATGATTTTTCTGGAAACAAAATGATGACCATTGTAACTGTAAGTGTGTAAGATGTGCTTAAACAGAGCTGTAGATAAAGACAAAAAAAAGATGTTCAAGTGTGAAGAGCTGTTCTGTGTACTTACATAAGTACATAATAGCCCTTTGCTGTTACAACTCTTTTACTAAACTGTGGCAAAGAGGTATAGTAGATCCTTGTTACATAATTGTGAAAAAAAATGTTTCAGGCTTATCCATCTCCAAAAAACAATGTTTTTTTTCATTTTTAAAAATTTAAAGTTTGCACACATTGAGGCTGTTTTCCGGTGCATGCATGCATACTGGTGTTGTCGATGTTTTAACACTGACAATATGCAAGTCGACTATGGGTGTTTTCAGGTACTTCAAGTACACAGATGTATGCACAGTAGGTGTGTAACAGTTCTTTACTAAACTGTAGTGAGCTATACTATCTCCTTGCTCCAGTTCCTAACACACAAACACAGATTGTGGTGAAGGCCTTCTTCACATATGTCAGCAATCTCACCGATTGTGGTGAAGACTTTCTTCACATATGTCTGCATTCTCAAGGAAAGCACCCAGATCTGCTCAGAACAGGTGGTCAAGGACACCACATACACTAACCCTGTAGATATAGCCAACCTGCTGGCAGACAGGTTCAGTGAAAACTTCAGTCCTCTGCCCCCCCCCCCCCCCCATCAGTAAAACAGGACATCCCCAGTACCTGCCCCTTTCCCCTTATTTCTAGGGAGCAAGTTATCACTGCCCTCTCAAAGGCAAAAAGTACAGTCTCCATGGGACCAGATAACATCTCAGGCTGCATCCTACATGAACTCAGGCAGGAACCTGCAGCACAATTAGGCACCTCATTCAACCAAAGCCTGAGTACCGGCTTCATCCCAGCTGAGTGGAGGGCAGCTACTGTCATCCCTTTGCACAAATGTACAGCGTCCACCGATCCAGGAAATTATAGACCCGTCAGCCTAACTAGCCTGATCTGCAAGGCCATGGAGCGGATTATGATGGACCTCATTAACAAGGACATTGGCAACCTCCAGATACTTGATCCCACACAGTTTGGTTTTGTCAAGGGGAGGTCATGCCTGTTAAATTTGGTCAATGTCTTTGAGACAGTCACCAAGGCCAAAAAACGAGGGGAAGATGGTGCACACCACCTACCCTGACCTGGCCAAGGCCTTCAATACTATTCCCCACTCAGGTATAATAGATAAACTCTCTGAACTAGGCATCAATCTATATGTTACCAGATGGGTAGCAAACTGGCTCTCTGATAGAACCAACCTAGACAAAATAGGGGAAGCCACTTCTATTAGTAGACATGTAACACGCAGTGTACCCCAGGGATCGGTCTTGGGGCCTCTTCTGTTTTGGAAATACTTCTCAGAGGTGCAGGCAAAATCTAGTGGGCTATGGCTAACCAAGTTAGCAGATGACTGCAAGCTTGATGCTGTCATCAATTACCCTAGTGATGTGGGCATCCTCCAAGAGGGTCTCACCCAAACAAATGACTGGTGCCAGAAACATGACCTCAAACTGAATGTCAAAAAATGCATCATCATCCCTTTTGGGGAGAATGACATCCCCACAGGTTATCATACTGGTAATAAGGCAGTAAGCATGCAATCAGTCGTAAGGGACCTGGGAACTCAGGTTGATAAACTGACTTTTGACCACCATATTACCTCTGTTGTACAGAAAGCTTTCTACATGGCCCACCTCATTAGTAAGGGTATCTCATCCAGGGACAAGGTGGTCATAACATCCCTGTATTCTTCCGTTATAAGATCGATTATCGTATACAATGCCCCTTTTGGCATGTACCTTACAAAGCACATGCAGCAGCTGGCAAGACCACAGAGATTTCTCACCCAGATAATTCAGGGCCTCAAACATTTACCCTACACAGGTAGGCTAAAAACCCTGTCCCTCTACTCAGTCTCCTACAGACTTCTCAGAGGTGATGTCTGTCTGTCATACAAAGTAATCTCAGACCCTGCCCTGATGGGACTGCTGCATATCTGCAAGTCAAGCTTCACTCAAGTAACCCGCACATGAGACCTCAACCTGGTCTGTGACATCAATAGGACTTGTTGGCGGGACAGATTTGTGTCCCAGAGACTCCCCCTTTTGTGGAATAGACTCCCTCTCCACCTAAAGCAGAGTACCTCATTAAACCTTTTTAAGCACAACCTGGATAACTGGATGGGGAACAGAAAATACACCCCTGGGATTCTACCTATGTCCTTGGTGGACAGTGGCATAGGGTACTGACTTGTTGGAACATGAGCTAAATTCTTGGCTAGGCTTGTAAGGGCCTCAGGGCCAATAGCCTAGTAACTTCCTATGATCTTATAATTGTCATCACTGCTGCTTAATATTTGCCACTGCTGCTTGCAAGGACTGATCATGGCACCCTCTTCTACAATGCCAGTTGCACCCCCTCACATCTTGGGGTCTTTGTGAACACTAGTTGTTGTAGTATTTGTGTTACTGTTCATGAAAAGCAGCAGCTCAAGATTTGAGTAGATGGTGAAGAGTGGGGTCAGTGAGTAAAGTACTGACCAAGTGCCACTATGTTACTGTTGCCTTGGTAACCATGTGTGGTATTGCAAGGAAAGCCTATGTAAAAATGATGGACAAGGTCTCAATGGCTTACACAAATTGAGATAGATGCATATATTTTAGTATGATCCCAATTCCTAGAGTTTCAAGGAGATACCAAAAAAAAACAATGCAACATTCTCAGCAGCCTGTTCTATGTATGGCTGATATAATTTAGTGTTATTACCCTCATTTCCTAAGATGCTGTGACAGCAATAAACTTGTATTTCCCTTGTAGTACTGGCCTAGTCTTTGTAAAGAGGGTAGTGAGTTTTGTACAGATAACTTCGTGAAAATCTATGCAATCGGGTATAAAAATTATTCCTAACATGAAGAACACAGACTATGGGAAAGGACTGATAAAAGGAAACCGATTAAAAGAAAGTTACACTATTTTTTGATTAGTGAAAGAAAACAAGAAAACAAACAATTTTCTTTATTAATACTAGCCAGTAGTCTGATTTGTGCAGTGCAGCATGATGTACTGGTGGCATGGGTTGGGGTCACAGCCAGCTTAGTCACCCAATCATGGGTGTCCATGTATGTGAGCAAAATTACGGTTTCAAGCTGTGTTTTTCTATTGAGTAAAGTACAAAGACTGAATATTTATTTCTTTGTTAGGAAGCTTCATATTCTTTCAGTATTTCTAGAGCTGCTTTATTTTGAGTCAACATTCATGTGATGCCTTGTGTCTTTCATTGTTATCCATCTCAATCACGGAGACAGACTGCTGTTTTAAAGCATAGGATGTGCATTTTTGCAAGTAGCACCTTCCCCTTGACCTGTACACCATGCTGCTGTATGGACAAGTCTTCTTTACTTTAACAAGCTGCTCTGACATGCAGCTCATATGTTTTAAAAGCTATCACTTTTCTTATACCTATACGAGGCTGTCGCGTGATGTAGTTCTTTGAAATGAAACAGTGAAAATGTTCTTAAGGAAGACTTTTGGGAAGTACTTAAAGGCTTTGGTCAGGATTGTATTTTGTGTCACTCGTAGTTGGAGCATACTCAAAGAACAAATTTGTGCAACTCCAATTTCATGCTTATGTAAGAACAGTATAAGAGCGGGTCATCCAGAGAGCAGATTAGAATAATTTGTTAACTGAAGAACTTAACTAAACAGATGTTGATATTATTCTTAGCCAAATCAGTGTTTTTATTTTCAGCATGGTGTCATTTATATATAGCCTAGGATGTATAATTCAGTTTTATACAAAGTATGTTTGTGGCAGTGTTGAATGAGGAATATGGGTGGTATTAGCACTGACAAAGCAAAGATGGCTGTTTCTCATTGGTTTCATCCATACTTGAAATACCTTAATTTTATTTTATATTTTCAGTGACAGACAGAATGTTTCGTACTTATATATTATGAACTAATGACAGGGTGGTTTATTATATAGGATCAAGAATCAGACAGCAGAAGAATTTGTAACTCGGCCCTCTCTTAGAGTATTAATCTGTCCTTCTCTTTTGAAAAAAAACAATAACTAAAAGTTTGCTAGTAAAGACTTTATTATATGGCAGATTGTGTTGTGCAACTACAGTTATAGAGTGTAGTTGGCTTAAGTATTATTCATTAGGGAGCACATAAACTTAAGCATTGTTTGTCTCTCCCAGTTACCAGCAAACACTGTTCAAACCTGTCATAATATTTTTTTTACAACAATCACAATTTTATTTTTAATTTAACACATTTATTCCATATTTTGCAACAAAAGCACTAACAGACATTTGCTAAACAAAACAACCTCACACTGAAAACAGGTGTAGCACAAGCAGCAGTAAATTTCTCTTCTCCTGAAACTCATGTTCATTAAAAATGCATCTGGTAACCCATTACACTGCAAAAGACATTCTGGGATTCATAGTTAAATATAATGAAGTACTAATTATTGGCTATGTAAAGGGAGCAAGAATTAAAAAGACAAATATGTAACAATTACATTTGCTAACACCTTGGAGCATTGTCTGGTCATGTGACTTAGTCATACAGTAGACAAGTGAAGTCAGGAGGACTCAAATCTTGCACTACCATGGCACCAGAAACTGCTGTAACCCAACAAGTGCATTTCATACCCATGTGCCTGCAAAAAAAAAGGTACATTGAAAATGTATTCATAGTTAAAATGTTAACAAACTTATAAACTTTATCCTGACCATTTTATTTACATTCAGATAATAAACACACTGTCAACAGCCAGCAAAACAAAGAAAACAACTGTAATACACAAACAACATGTTTCATCTGATGATGCTCCTGTTTACTACATTTGATTCCTTCCATTACAGCATAACTGTTGAGGGATGCAGGAACCAAGTATTTACACACACACACACACACCTCAGATATCTGCTTGAGATCAAGTGAATGAATGAATTCATAAATAGGCCAGAAATGTATCACACCAGCTGCTGTCAGAACCATACTGTGGAACCCATTGCAACTCCTCTCTTAGCTCACGAATTATAAATGAAGACCTAAAAATCAGAAACAGATTTTCATTATTTTTATGTATATCTGATAGAATAACAATCTTTGCATTTGTAAGCATTTTCTGAAAGATACAAAGACTGAATCTCACGTGTCTGTTATTATTTATTGACTGCAGTCCAGAACATTTTGCAAAAAAAATATTGCTCATGTTGGCAATTAGCATAGAGGGCTAAGGCTGTGAGCTATAGTTTATGTGATTATTCGTTTGATTCCTTTAGCTCTCGTTTCCCTACTGTGTGATCTTGAACAAGCCACTTTACCAAACAGTGCTTGAGGAAACTGGGAATTTGAACTAGGCTGTTCAGTGGTCCCCATGACTGCAAGCCCAGTAACTACCTATGAACCTAAAGCCAGAATTTTTACTAGGAATTGACTAAAATACCTTTCAGCTTCTTTGCTCAAGAATTCTGGACAAAGCCAAAAATAATTGGTCGACATATTTTGAATATTGTCTCCTTTTATCTGCTTTGTTAACCCAGTTAACCCACTGGACAAGGTGTCCCTTTTCAGGGATGACCCAGGTGTCTGAGCAACTTGCTCAAACTGATACAGTAGCAAATGGAGGCAGAAAGGCTCAAATCTTGCATGTTTGACTACAAGAAGTAGTCTATTAACACCTATGAGCCTTAAGTGCCAAATAACTGTAATTTACTTGAAAAGTTAACAGCAAGTGTTGTATCCACATGCATCATCTTAAAAAAAAGAAAAAACAAGAACTGTGAAACTCTAAGGACTGACATTGCTGACTGACTGCAGTGCAATCATCAGTGATTTATCAGAATATGAATGTAATGAAGGTCTGGTAGTGCAAAAGCACTCTGAGGCAAAAACTAGACAAGTTTCTATGAATTTTCTGAATAAGAAAAATATGAAACTCTAATGAATATCATTATTGGCAGTCTGTAATATTTTCAGAGGCAAAGTAAAAACTCATGGAGGTAACTTCCTCCAATCTGTCAGGGTTGTTCTGACAGGGAAAGTAAAGTAAAAACCTGTAGAGGTAATACACACCTGGTAGTCTCTACATCTGTATATAGTGGTACCTGCATGCTTGCTGTTCTCAGAGGTACCTGTGTATCTGCAGACACCTCTAGAAATACCTGTCTGAATCCCTGCTCACACTACTGCATTGAAATTCATGGCCATGCTACTACGTCAAAATTAAATTCTCACATAGTAGGAAGAAAGAAATGTCACACTTCTCTGTGTAAGAAAAAGACTACACTGTACCTCTCAACTGTCCTTGACTTTAGCTTTGTCTCTCTTAATCCCTCCTAAAACTGGTGACTTTGGTAGAAAAGAAAGTGACTTTCGCTTAATAAATAATAACAGTAATTAAAGTTATTGACTTATTCTACTTCAGAAACATGTAAATTAATTAATATTCTGTTATTCTGTCAATTTCTCAAGTTAATAGTAGTAATATTTTAAGTGTCCCTGACTGTCTTTGCTTATTTCTAGATTTGTCTGTGATTCTGTTGAGATTTGTCCCTGATTGGTTGAGAGTTATGGACTACACTTTTCTGAAGTCTCTTTTATTGGCTCATTGGGCCAATGAAGGTGACTGGAGGACTGGTGATGTCACATACAGAACAGCTGAGGAGCACAGCAGTAATTAGGTTTCCGTTTCCTTTTTTTTTGTAATGTTTTATAATCATGAGGAGATCTGAATATGTTATTTCATTCAGTTAGTGACATGTAATTATTTGAAAAAATAAAATAAAAAGTTACCGGTATTTGCATTTTGAGCAGTGAGAGTGAGAAAGAGAGAGAGACTTCTTTCCTATAACTGCCACACATTAATAGTACGGATCATTCATTTTAAGAGTGTACAGTAATCATGAACTTCACATGTTACACTGATCTATCTGTTGACAGTGAGCTACCATAAAAACAGTATGGGGTAATAACATTGTGAAGGATATTTTTGTTTTAGAACCTCCTGGTAAAGTATGCGTGCGTGCGTGTGTGTGTGTGTGTGTGTGTGTGTGTGTGTGTGTGTGTGTGTGTGTGTGTGTGAGAGAGAGTGAGGAAGTGAATGTAAAGTACTTTGTAGCTTTAGCCAAGATACAGTTACTGTGTGTAAGAAAGCACTAAAAGACAGTGGGCTGAAAATGAAATGGGTGAATTCCTGGGTGGCCAGTGTCCATTAATCTGTTCTTCAGCTGTTCATTCTGAAGGTTCTTTGTGTGTGGTTGGTGTTGGTCAAAACTGAAGGTTGCACTCTACTTGCCATATACACATAAGGCCGAGCATTTCTTATCTGTTGTTTTCAGCATTAGGGTTTGTGAGGCTGCCCCTGGCATAGACATACGTGAATATTGCACTAATGTCCAAGGCTGTGCAATCTCAAAATGAGAATCATTTAGTGGTGGTGCAGTCTCACTGCAAATCCTTTGTTTTACAGATTGCATTATTCAAAACAATGTTGCTGTAGAACTTCTTTTAATATTACAGTATAGTACTGTATTGTACTGTGCTGTTCTCCAGTATAGTACTGTATTGTACTGTGCTGTTCTCCAGTATAGTACTGTATTGTACTGTGCTGTTCTCCAGTATAGTACTGTATTGTACTGTGCTGTTCTCCAGCATAGTACTGTATTGTACTGTGCTGTTCTCCAGTATAGTACTGTATTGTACTGTGCTGTTCTCCAGTATAGTACTGTATTGTACTGTGCTGTTCTCCAGTATAGTACTGTATTGTACTGTGCTGTTCTCCAGTATAGTACTGTATTGTACTGTGCTGTTCTCCAGTATAGTACTGTATTGTACTGTGCTGTTCTCCAGTATAGTACTGTATTGTACTGTGCTGTTCTCCAGTATAGTACTGTATTGTACTGTGCTGTTCTCCAGTATAGTACTGTATTGTACTGTGCTGTTCTCCAGTATAGTACTGTATTGTACTGTGCTGTTCTCCAGTATAGTACTGTATTGTACTGTGCTGTTCTCCAGTATAGTACTGTATTGTACTGTGCTGTTCTCCAGTATAGTACTGTATTGTACTGTGCTGTTCTGTTCCGTTTTTGTCTATTGCACATACAAGATTACCAAGCTGTTCTATCCCATTATTGTGGCCATTTCCAGGTTTTGGAGGTATGACATTTTGTGGGGACTCGCATGCATGTGCGCATACACACACACACACACACACACACACACACCTGTAGGTATCTATATATATATATATATATATATATATATATATATATATATATATATATATATATATATATATATATGTGTGTGTGTGTGTATATATATATATATATATATATATATATATATATATATATATTTATAGGTAGATAGATGATTGGCACATACACACTTACATTTTGTACTACTTACGTATAGGATACTTAGATTGGTAATGGGTATGATTAAATTCTACATTGTTCAGAACTGCTGTGACCTGTTTGTTGTTTTTTTTAAAACACCTTTATTAAATTATCACATACATACATCTTTATACTGCCACAAATACGAGCTGGGGTCATGCATTGGATGTATGCCCTAGCGAAGGTAAAGCTATATTACCCCAGCGGGATGCCAGCTGTGACAACCCATATGTTAGGAATACTGCAGCACAGCTCAGTAGGACATATATGGTTATGGTAAGATATTACACAACTGTACTTTCTTCTATACAATATAATTAATGCAACATTACACAAATTGCCTTTTCTTAATCCTCATTCGTCCTCCAAAACAGTTTTCTGCATATATTACCACAATTTCCATTTTTTTCTATGGAATGTGCTCCTACCCTTTCTAAAGATTACACTTCCTTTTATCTCTTTTACAATATTTACTACTTCAAGTTTTGTTTGTATAGACTTTGATTTCCATTTTCTAGTAATTGCTTTTTTTGGCAGCTACCAAAATTAAACTTAGCAAGTCTTTACTATGTCTGGGCAATTCAGATCCTGTATCCTAGCTCAAAAATAATTTCCTTAGTTACACTCATTTGCTAACCCAGTATTCCTGACAGAGTACTCTGTAGGGAAATTTTAAAGTCTACAAACTCATTATACCAGAAAACGTATGCTTCCAGGTATCTCTTTCTTCCACAACACACCTCCAACATTTGCTATCTAACCGAGGAAAACTTTGTTGGAGTCTGCTTGGGGTTAAAAGTTCCTGTGCAAACACTTACAAGCAGAAATCCTAAATCATCTAGACTTTGTTGCAAATTTGGGAGCCATATATATACCCTCCCACTGTTTCTTTGTGAATTGCTGATGTAACCTCTCTTCCCAATCTTTTCTAACCTCCTCTGATTGATTCGTAAAACTATTGTGCAATTCTTTTTTATATGCCCCCCTAATTATCCCATTTTTTTGTGGATCTGTAGTAAAAGATCGAATGGCCATAACATTGAATCCCTGTTCATCGAGACCAGAGAATCAAAGTATACAGTTGTCAAAAGCCAACTCGAATCACAGAGGTTGGCCAGCAGCTGAGATGTTATTTTACATGTTACTTTTGGTATGTATAACATGATGGTAGTAAATATCTGTATTCATTCTGACTTGCGTGCAGATTTCTGAGCTGTTAGTCAACTATTGAGATGCAATGTGGTGAGATTCAAACAAGTCGGCTTTCGACAATTGTATTCTTAGATGCCCTGGTCTTGATGAACTGGGATTTGATGTTGTGGCTATTCGATTTTTTTAATACAGATCCATTTTTTGTTACTTGGATGTTTTGTGGCCTGTATGTTCTAACCGACTTTAAACTTATGTCTTCGCTTACAGTACTGTGCATTGACCAAATACAGTCTGATTATACTTTACATCAGTAACACATACATCACCCACACAGTAAGATACCTTTTTTTTATGAGCTGTCCCTCTATATTAGCCCTGACTGGAAGATTCTTAGAATGAGATGGAAATGTATGTGCTGATATGAACTTTTTATGGAACCGCTTTGAGGGAACACATTTTGAACACTCCATATATGCACTGGCAGTACTACTTTGCATTTGTTGCATGGAAACATGTTAAAGTTTGCTTTTGTATGTCTGCCCTTACCATAAACTAACAAAAAAGGTACAAATCACTGTTTCATGTGCCACCATCATATCTTGTACTATATTCACAAAATATCATATCTGAGATTGTTGATAAAATCACTGAAATAAATGATGAGGCCTGACATGGAAGGAGGGTAGGCCATTCTACCTGTGGACTTTAGTTGCCTTCAAATTTCCATAACTGCATAGTAACAAATGGTGTAAGATGAGAAAATAATTTTAAACCTGTTTTGTTATGGACATATATTTTAACAGTTATCATGCTGTATGTCCATGTGGCAATGGGAATATTATTTTACAGATGTCACATCAAAAGACAAAACAGAATAGTAAGGGATAGCTGAACATGATCACCAGCAGAACTGAACTGCAGCTTTTGTAGGTCTGTGTACGCAGAGAACAGAAGGTTTGATGAGCACACCACCTGACTTTTACCCGCCATCCCTTAGCATGCATAACATAAATATTACTGTAGTCGGTCATCTCACGGTGAAATACCAGGCACTTGCCGTACTCATGCTATTACCTTTTCTATCTCCGCAATCACTAAAATCAGATATTAGATCCTTCAGGAAAAATATTCCATGGTAATTTTATATAAATTGATTCACTGCACTATGTCATGAGTTGCCTTGGGGAGGGGATAGGGATAAGCTGTGACATTTTCAGTTTGTGTACAACACTGTGGCTAAAATTAACATCAAAATAGTTAGTACAATCCTTCCCATATAGCTATGCTCTTGATTAAACTGCATTGGCTAGTGGTACCTTGGAGCGGTGCAAAAGAGAGTTTCTATTCAAAAATTGTTCCTAATGTGTAGAAATGAAAGGCCATGGTGGCCACTCCTGGATGTTTCAAGGCTCATCTTTTTCATCACTTGTATTAAGTTCCCCAAATTCAAAATGCTGGCATTACCGGCCCTACTACCAACCCTGAATCCTCAAGCCCTTAGGGTCACTGTAGATCTGAAGGATGCCTCCCTTCCAATATCTACCTCCACATATCTACCCACAGGGACCACAGGTGTTTCCTCGGGCTTGAGTCATCATACATTATTAATCTCTAGCTATTGAAAATGAACATTTAATATTTGATGTCTGTTTTATTTGCACTAGTGAAATTGTATGTTACCTCTCAAAGGAGTTTGTTACATCATTTGTTTTAATTTTCTAATATAGCTTTGAAATGTCTTAGAGCATATAAATTATCATATTGTTTAAAACTGTTCTAACTGGTTTACGTTATGGAAAATTTTATTTCATATAATCACTTTTGTTGTATTGCTTATTAATGCATCCCATTTTTGTGTTCCAGTATTTATTTAATCATTTTGTGTTGCTCTTATTTAAATTATAAAATTAACTGTTCTTCTCATCTACTGTACTTGTGCTAAATTGGTTAGGTTTATTAAAATGTATTATTTATGATACAAGCTTTATAATTCTTTGTAATCCATACAACTTTATTCATGGCCTGTATGTTTACATGTTTACATATTGTAAGTAATTCCTACATATTTTGAATGTTTATTTTTGAAACTTAATTATTAATCTAACCTCACTGCATTTGTTGTACTGATTGCTTATTACAGAAATTCAGTAAAAAGATTTTTGAGAAAGGGTTCATAAAGGTGTTAAATTATTCATCTTAGCAGTGTCAGTGGTGCAAAAGGTAATTCTCAGAGCCACTCGAACTTCAGAACTCTTCCCAATTTCACCTCCTTTCAAAGTGGGAATGTTCCTGTACCCCTACCACATAAACTCTTTAACACCGTCTCCCATGCACTATATACCTCAACCTTCTATCACTGTGCTCTCTTACCCTTTGCCTCTACTTTCTCTCCTACCCTACACCTCATAAACTTCCCCCCAAATCACTCCCCTTCTCCACTATATACCACCTTTTACCACTCCCACCTCACCTTCTTCTCTCTATCCTCTCCTCATATTTCTAACTTCCAAAAAAAAAAAGCTTGTTTTTTTATTATTTCATAAATGTTTTACTTACATGTGTTTTTCATCTGAAATGTCTGTACTTTTAATATGTTTAGACTACATGAATCTCACTTTTGTAAATCATTACCTAGGATTACAAGTGTTATGTCTTTTTTAAACAAATTGTATATTATCTTTGTATTTTTCACTGTTCTACTACTTTATTTACTTTTGTATAACTATTGTAAAAATGTCTACATCCTGTGGAGCTTTTCTCCCCGGGCCTCCACTGAAAATGGGCTCTTCCAGGCCCAGTGGACTATCCCGGTCATCAAACTGTAATTAATAAATGAATGCATAAATAAATAAATAAATAGGTAGCACACTTGCCTTTAGTGCAGAAAGTTGTGGGTTCTAATCCCACACCAGGTAGGTCAACTGCTGATACTGCAAGTGCAGCGTAAGGGGATACTGCACTCCTGAGCATGCTGTCCTTCACATAAGACATTAAGCCCAGGCCCCATCTGCTTAAGCTGGTAGTAGTTCAGGTGGATATAAAAGATCCTGCAGCACCTATCAAAAAGTGTAGGGGTAGTTCTCTGATGCATTGGCCAAATTTGGCCTAATAGGTCTCCATTGAACAGAGCCTCCTAGCCTAGTTGGACTAACCTAGTCAACAAAGAAAAAATAAAATAAGTTAATAAAACAGTAGCAAAAACACAATAGATGGTATAAGCCATCATCTCCCTTAACTTTGGAATTAACTTGCCCCTACCATGAATTGTGCTAGTCCCTTCACTCATTTAAAAACAGTGTCATAAACGTGTAAGTCGATCTTCAGCAAAGAAGAATATCACCCAAGTTACATGAAGGGCACTAGGCTTTAAGTTTGTGACAGACATGTGAATCTGTGAATGCCAGCTCCCTTTTTGTGGTGGGTTGCCTCATTCATGTGGGTCTCCTTCCAGTGACTGGTTGGCATGATAGCAGCTGAGTGCACACACTGGCGCCACCTGATACATTCATAGAAGAACGTTACAAGTGTGTACCCCATGGCCACGGTGTAGTGTCATCGCTTGCCCAAGCATCAGCTTAGGACTGCTTGCCACATTTAAACTTTTCTGCCATTGTTCTCTGAGCTGTTGCTGATGGCTCTGAGGTACTTCCTCCCATTAATTTGCTGTTTATGAACACAAGTCCTATTTATACTTGGACTATTACTGGGCACACTGCAAACATGCAAGTCTCATTCAGGTGAGTGTGTGAGTAGGAGTGGTATAGTATCTCATAGACACAGGATTCTAAACATTCTGTGAGAATTCTCTTCTGTGTTGTAGCTTTAATAGTATTAACAGATTCATTCAAAATGTCTGCACGTTTCTGTCTCTTACCATAACACTATTCCCTTACTAGGGTCTTGCAGTATTACTGTCTAATCGGTAATCTGATCTGATTGTACTAAGCTGAGATCCTTAACTATCTTGCTGCTTCCACTCAGACTTTTAGTAATTCTGACAACAGAATTACAGAAAACAACAAAAGAAGGGAAAAACTACTCGGCTGCACATACGTTGCCTAAAGCAGTCCTACGAGATTTTAAAAGGCAAGTACACCTTCACCTGTCACATATCCACATTCTAAATAAGCTGAATACACTAACTCCAGAATTGCACAACATAGAAAGTAAGGGGAAACCTTTTTTTACTACCATGGTGCCACAGTTTTTTTTTTTTTTGTACTAACATTGCCTTTTCATCAACATAAATAGAAGTTGATTAGGGCCCACTGTGATAAAATCGATATATCTCCTTCAGATTATCTCCTTCATAACCCACAGATAAAGAAGTTGAGGTTTCTTATTTCATCCTTATACCTATCAGCACATGGAGCTTTGTCACTTTCTGTTAATGCATTTTTTAGCAATTCACATGGAGAGAGACAAAAATTAACAGTTTTCCTACTTGCTTTTGTTTTATTGCTTTTATTATTTTTTCCTTTTTCTCTCATCTGTGCTTTTCTCCTTCATTTTCTGGCATGTTGCTGCCTATTCTTAATCCTGTTATCTTATTAATTTCAATAAAACATGTCTGTTTTTCTTATTTTTCCCCTCTTGTTAATCTTCTGCCTACCAAAAAGGTTCTGCTCTATTTTCTGAGATTCATATTGCATTTAGTAGAAGCCGCAATGGTGCAGCGGTAGCGTTATTGCCTCACAGCAAGAGGTTGTCCTGTTCGATTCTCGGCTGGAGCGTCTTTTGTGTGGGGTCTGCATGTCCTCCTCGCGGTCGAGTGGCATTCGAAAGACATGCGTGAATGGGCGTGCCTATGTTGAAGGTTGGGCTTCAGGCTGGCACCTCAGCACCGTAAAAATCTACTACTAATCATTAGCGGACCGGAATTCCGCTCTGGCGACCCCTAACCGTAAAAAGCCAGAAAAGAACATATTGCATTTAGTA
Organism: Protopterus annectens; assembly: GCF_019279795.1. NCBI lineage: Eukaryota > Metazoa > Chordata > Ceratodontiformes > Protopteridae > Protopterus > Protopterus annectens. Next base: position 1,148,974,826 of record NC_056744.1, read on the forward strand.
ATTCTGTATTCGTTTTGAAGCTTCATTCCTTTCCCTATTGAGTGCTTGACGTTTTGCTTTCACTTTCTTCTGTCTCCACCCCTTGTGATGTCACCTCTTCCTCATTGTTTCTCATCTCATAATCTTCTTCTCAGTATATTTGATTATTTTATCTTTAATTTTCCGAAAAGGTTATTATCAAACAGTTAAGGGATAGTTTATGAAAGTCAGACTTCATGAATGGCACCTCATGAATCACTTGTTTGCTAGAATTATTTTCCCTTTAAGAAAAAAAAAAATATTTCTTATGTAAATGCAAAACTATTAGTGGGTTGCAAAATATTGCTTGTTTGCTGAATGTAGCAGTGCTTCTGTTTCACAGTGGTAGTGGTATTACATAATTTTGATAACTTACATAGTAGTGGTGTTATTCAGTATGAGCATATTCACGCTGAATATCTTGGACAATAGAGTCACTCAGATTCATAGTGTTTTCTCAAAAAAATGGCATAAGTTAATAGTTGTTTTCACACAGTCAAAAGTAGAGAAATGAAACATATTCATATCCAAATGTTTCCTGACATGCTACTGTAGTAATCCTAGCTTCTTGTGGTGGTTTTCTGCTGACCCACCCTGAAGTTCCAATCAGATCCATACCAGGCAGTGCATATATTGACATCTCCGTCATATTACAAGGTCATGAATGGTCTTACTACTGTTGCCTATTCATTGTGGTGAAACTAACAAATATTGCAAATGTGAAAGGTTGTAAGAGCCAGCTAAACTTTAGTAATTTTTGTGATATATAATATATTGCTCCACTCGGGCCCTGTAACATAAATGTGTTTTGCTGTAATATCTTCAAAGGCGTGAGAGTAATCTTAAATATGCATCTGCACTCAAAGTGTGATGTTACTGTGTTAGGAAAGCACAGCAGTTTTTGCTGGTGAGGCATTCTTTCCTCATTTAAATTCAGGAGATTTCCCAGACTAAAAGTAATGGTGCCAACCCCAGAAATAATGCTGAACAAAATAAATGATCTCGTATTTCTAGCATTAAGCAATGCATAATTCAAGAAGGCAACACCGAGGATTTTGACAGGTGTGAGTCTTGCTACTTTATTATGCTGCTGTTGTACTGATAACACTCTGAATTTTGCTTGAGCAGTTGGGTTCAGTGTTACTTGTTTTTTTTCAGATAATACTGCCTTTAAACCTAAAAACATCAAGACATGGGTGGTGTGGTTTTAGAGCTAGTATTCCATTCTGCGTCAAACAAAGCTGTTTAAGTCAGGAGAGTTTTAACTGATTTTAACAAAACTGATATTGTGTAAAGTTCAAACATTGTTGGTGGCAATATAGTCGATCACATTCCAAGTCAGTGTGTAATGATTGGTTATAAACCAAGTTTGTGGATTGAGAGAAATTAGGCAAAGATTTGGGTAGATCTTCTATTTGAAGAAAGAAGCCCCATATTTCCTCTGTTTTGGCAGATATGTTTGTGAAACAGAATTGCACCTATTTTAGTATGTGGTTAACATAACACAATGTGTAAAGAGCGACACACAGAGCACTACATGTTAAGGCATGGCACTCAGTCAACTGGCAGTATGTAGACACACAGCTGGTTAGTGGTCTGCCCCTGTGTGAAGAACAGTGCAGAAGACACTTAGACGACGAGAATTAGTCCATTGTAGGCCATGTGCCTTGATAGGTCACTGGAGAATTTGAGGGATCAGTGTAGTTAAACGGTGCAGAGCTGCATCAGAGGTTGTAATGCCATGATAGCAACTCCTGGAGGTACTCAGTAGGTGATTAAGAGCATCGCAAGCCGTGCATCTGTATTGTAAATGACAAAAGGGTACACTTTGTACCTTTATTTCATATAAAACATAATCAAGTCATTCTCTCTGTACCCTTATTTGATATAAGACTCAGCAAAGCATTTCCTTTGTGCCATTATTTGATACAAAAAGTCAGCAAAGCATTTTGTTTCTGAGAAAGCAACCTTGGACGTTGTAAGTGGTTAGCCCTCCACAGATGATAGTATCTTTATTGCAGCCAATATGAGAACGTCTTTATGGCAAAATAGTTCTGGCATTTATGAAATGTTCAAAGTATATAATTTGGTAAGAGCTAAGGTAAAAACATTGGAGGTGCATAAGGCAGCACTGTATACCTTATTATATGAACAGGGCATAAAGGTGCCCTGAGAATATATTGGTAATGCACAGCAGAGAAACATTTTACACCATATTCTACAAGCAGGGCATAAAGGTGCCCTGGGATATGTGTTGGTAATGCACATGAGGGAAACATTTTGCACCATGTCGTACAAACAGGGTATGAAAGTGCCCTGTAAAAATGTATTGGTAATGCATAGTAAGGAAACATTTTATACCATGTCATATGAGCAGGACATAAGATGCCCTGGGAATATATCTGTAATGCATAGTAGGGAAACATTTTACACCATGTCATATGAACATTGCATAAGGTACCCTGGGAATATATTGGTAAGGCACAATAAGGAAGCATTTTACACCATGTCATACAAACAGGGCATAAAGATGCACTGTGAATATATTGGTAATGCATAGTAGGGAAGCATTTTACACCATGTTATATGAATGGGGCATAAAGTTGCCCAGGGATATATATTGATAGTGCACAGCAAGGCAAGACTGCACACCCTTTTCTGCAAACTGGGTATTAGGTACCCTTTGAGCAACCTACCTGCCCTTGGAGGAGTGGTTTCTGCCCAGAAACTGTAGTTTTTCTGGCCATTTGGGGCTAATTTCTCTCTTTTTAATCTTTCTGATATAAAAAACGCATTTGCGTAGTTTTTGTGTTTGTATAAGCTCAGTGGATCCTGCCCAGGTGTCCTGCAGAGACCTACAACGCCAGAGAGAGACAAAAGGAGATACTTTGGAGTGTTTAAGTACCATTTTTCTTGGTTTTTCTTATTGCTTATTGCTATTTCTGCCTAAATGCTCGTTTTCTGTCATTTATTGCTTCTCAGAATGCTCATTTTACACTGAAATTGCATTTATTTGTGTCTGCACTTTAATTTTTTTTTTTTTGTTGTAAATTGTATTTTTAACTGTTACTGGCTTCCCACTCAAGTGCGACAGCCATTACTGCACTATAAAAGTGTTTTTGCATTTGTTTCTACTGTTTTCTTGAAAGAAAACAAAAAAATCTTGCTATTTTCCCACCTCACTAAGCTATAAAAGTCCAGTTTCAGTTACCTGCTGATACCTGGACTGTGTTTAAGTTTCTGTGTTTGGCCATACCTTACTTGGGCAAAAAGGAAGTTTCTTTGTTCACCACTGATGGTGGGGAGCTCTGAACAGCCTACCTGCCCTAGGAGGAGTGGTTTCTGCCCAGAAACTGTAGTTGTATTGGCCATTTTGGGCTAATTTCTCTCTCTTTATCTTTCTGATATAAAAAATGCATTTGCGCAGTTTTGCATGCCGGGCAGCACCGGTTAGCTAGCGTTAAACTATTCCCGACTCCACGAAGTGTACACTTAGTTTTTCCCTTGGAACTAGACAAACCTTCAACTTTAGCACCATTCATTTTACAGCCCATCACTTGCTTAAAACTCATAACAAGCACTAAATACCCCTAGCACTAGCCCCCCTTATACTGTCCAGAAGGACAAGACGCTCTATTCGTCCACACCAGTCAATCAGAAAAACAGCTCACTCTACCTATTCAGGCATGTCCAAAGGGCAGTTTCTGGTGTACTGTCCAGTCCAGCTGGTGAATCTGGGCATTTTGAGGCAATGTTACAACTGCCTCATGTACACGGACAACCCTTTTCTCCTACCACCAAACACTAATATATGTGAGAGATGCAATTATACAGCCAGACTGGAGGCAAAGCTCTCTCAACTCCAGACTGTAACTGACTGTCAAGAGGAGAAGGGTAATACTTGCAACACACCACCAGTCTCACATAGACCTAACAGACCAACACAGGTAAATAACACATAAATACACGAAAACATACTCGGAGGCTCTAAATAAAAATCTGCAAAAGCAACAGAGACCTCCAAAGCAGACATCCAAGCAACCTCCACAACCCATCACCAACCATGAAACACATACTTCACATAATCAGTGTGCCACACAATCACAGCCCTTAAGGCAAAATAACATACCCAACACACTAGTGATAGGCGACTCTATAGTCAGGCACACTGATGTCCCACTAACTAGGCTGGACAAGGAGAAGGTTACAGTTAGCTGCCTGTCGGGCGCCAGGACCTGCCACATAACACAAGCACTCGGGTCACTCAAGAACAGTACAAATATGACTCTGTCATTGTACATGTTGGTGTGAATGACCTGAGACGTACCTCCCTGGACTACATGAAAAGAGACATAGAAGAGCTCTCTGATCATGTAGCCCAGGCAGGTATGACCCTGACCCTGAGTAGCATCCTACCCTCACCAAGAATGATGCCACAGTATAACGAAAAAATTATCAACTTCAACAATTGGCTAAGTTTCTGGTGTCATTCAAAGGGGATCCAGTATCAGTCTACCTGGGATGACATGCTCGACAAGCCACACTGCTTCCCAAGAGATGGCTTGCACCTGTCACCCTTAGGCTTTCAAATACTGGCAAAGGCTCCTGCCGCCCCCATAGTGCATTTTTTAGGCAAGGCTCAAAAGACAAACCCACCTCCATAAATAGCACAAGCAGTCAAGAACTGAGGGTAATATTACTCAACGCCAGAAGGCTAAACCTCAAAATGCACACACTCGAGGCACTCCTCAGTATGGAGAACATCGATATCTGTGCAGTAACAGAAACTTGGTTTAAGGCTGCAGAGAGCACCCCAGCACTACCAGGCTATAACTCATATCGTAACTTTTGGCCACAGAACCCGGACCGAAACACAAAAGGCGGGGGTGTATCCATATTCATCAAGGATACTCACACCTCCAGGTTAGTGGGGCAGTACGATGCATCAGAGATCATCCAAGTGCAACTAACAATGGGCAAAACTGCAATCCAAATTGTAGCTTGCTACAGATCACCCACCATGACCCAGGACCCCTTTTGCATTTCTGGAGACACTGGGAAATATGAAGGTCCTACCAAACACCCTAATACTGGGTGATTTCAACTACCCAAACATTAACTGGGAGAACTACTCAAGTACTAACTCCCTTGTCCAACGCTTCCTAGAATTTATAAACTCAAATGCCCTGGATCAACTGGTCAACACCCCCACCAGAGGGAACAACATATTGGACCTTGTCATCACCAACATGGGTGACCAATGTTCCACACCTGATGTCAACCCCTTGCTGGTTAGATCAGACCATAGACTAATCACTCTGGATATTCACATTCCGCCCCCAACCCCAATCAAGGAAACCAACATGAAAAACTTTTCAAAAGCAAACTTCACGTTGCTTAAGACCAAGGTGGAAAGGTTCACAGCCCCCACGCCAATGGACAATGCTGTCCAAGCTGCTGAAACCTATACAAAGGCACTCTATTATCATCTGCAGGAAAGCATGGATCGTGCTACCCAAGTAAAACCAAAACTCACTCCTCCAAGAAAAGGAAACCAGTCTGGTGGACCCCTGCCATAAACAAGCTCTACAATAGAAGGAGGAAACTAGTACAGATAAGAGCAAAATCCCTAGAAGGAAAGACATCCCTGATCAGTAGTAGCAAGAAACTACAATCCCTCATTAAATCAGCCAAGGCTAGCTTCGAAAGAAAAATTGCCGAGGACTCCAAAGATAACCACAAAGCGTTCTTTAGCTATGTCAAGAACCTAAGTGGAAACTCTCAGATCTGCTCTGAGTTGGTGCAGAATGGCACAAAGTACACTGAACTGACTTGATATTGCCAATATTTTGGCAGACAGGTTCAGTGCAAACTTCACACCACTCTCACCCCCTAAAGGGCCTATAACCATACCAGAAGAATGTAAGGCCCCGGCAATCACAGACCACAGGTTAAAACAGCCCTATCCAAAGCCAAAAACAGCCTCAATGGGACCGGACAGTGTCCCAGGCTGTGTCTTACAAGATCTCCAAAATGAACTAACCCCTCACCTAAACACACTGTTCAAACTCAGCCTCTCTACAGGCTACATACCCACAGAGTGGTGCTCATCAACAGTTATCCCACTCCACAAAGATGGTGCCACGACGGACCCCGGGAACTATTGCCCTATAAGCCTGACTAGCCTGGTCTGCAAGGCTATGGAGTGCATCATCATGGAATTCATTAACAGCGACATTGGGAACCTCTAAACATTGGATCCCACCCAGTTTGGCTTTGTTAAGCGCAGATTATGCATCCTAAACCTGGTGGACTTCTTTGAGATGGTTACCAAGGCATTAGATGAGGGTAAGGAGGTCCATACAGCCTACCTAGACCTCGCAAAGGCTTTCAACACCATTCCCCATTCTGGTATTATAGACAAACTCACCAACCTGAACATTAACCCCTATGTCACAAGATGGGTTTCAAATTGGCTCACGGACAGAACCCACACAGTGAGAGTTGCAGATTCTAGGTCACACTCTAAACCGGTTACAAGTGGCGTCCCCCAGGGCTCAGTCCTAGGAACCCTCCTGTTCGGTATATACTTCTCAGAGGTACAGGCAAGCACAGGAGGACTTTGGCTGACCAAGTTCACAGACGACTGCAAACTAGGGGCCATAACTGATTCTCCAGCTGATACAGACACCCTCCAGAAGGGTCTCACTGAGACGGATACCTGGTGTCAAAATCATGGCCTCAAGCTGAATGCCAAAAAGTGCATAGTCATCCCCTTTGGTAAAAACAAAGTACCCACGAACTACCACATAGGTGGTAGTCCCCTAAATACAGAAAAAGTAATAAGGGATCTGGGGACCCAAGTAGACAGCAATCTCTCCTTTGATAATCATATTGCCAAGGTAGTTAGAAAATCCTTCTACGTGGCGCACCTAATCTCAAAAGGGTTCTCATCCAGAACAAAGGAGGTTATTGTGCCTCTCTGCTCATCACTTATTAGACCCATTATAGAATACAATGCCCCATTTGGAATGTACCTTACAAGACACCTGCAACAGCTGGAAAGACCACAAAAGTACCTCACCAAGAGGATTACTGGCCTGAAACAGATGACCTATGCAGCCCGACTAAAGAAACTCCAGCTGTACTCGGTTGCATACCACTTACTCAGAGGTGATTTCTGATTGACATATAAGGCCATGTCCGACCCAGAATTGATGGATATACTCCATCTAAAAAAAAACAAATCCCTGAGAGCCACACGCTCTAGGGATATAAACCTTACCACAATGATGAATAGGACGTGCTGGAGGGATAAATTCCTGACCCAGAGACTCCCCATGCTTTGGATCAAGATTCCAATATACATCAGGCAGAGCCCCTCATTAGCACTCTTCAAGAGAAACCTTGACTGGTGGATGGGAAACAGTAAATTTACCCCAGGGAACACTGCAGTGGCTCAGCTGAACAGAGGCGCAGGGAACTAATGGCTCTGCTGGTCAGAGGCACAGGGAACTAATCTAAGGGGGTGGCGAAAGCCAACACACTCTGGCTAGGCTTATAAATGCCCTTGGGCAGATAGCCTAGTACTTACCTATGAACTTTGAGTATGTTGAGAATATGCAATAAGACAGCACTTTATGTTTTTTTATATGAGCCAGGGAATGCTGTCCTATGGGGATACTTTGATAATACATAGCAGGGCAGTACAGTGTACGCTGTTATATAAACATGGCATGAGGCAACCTGAAATGGGGAGGTTGGTATAACGATTAAAGTTTAGCCTCAAAGATACAAGGTATACAGGGTTTGATTTTGACGTTGTTGGCTAGGCATGTAATAGTCTGCATATGGATAGCCTAGTTTTTACCTATGAACCTATATATTGATAATGTATAGCAAGGCAGCAGTTCACACTCGTTTTAATTACCAGGCGTAAGGTTGTGGGAGATGTATTGATAATGCACAGTAGGACAGTACTGTACCCCAGTTTTATGAGCATGACATAAGGTGTGCTGGGGGTAAATTCTTAATGCATAACAGAACTGCACTGTGCTCCCTGTTATGCAAACAGAACATGAGGTGCCCTGGAGGTATATTGTTAATGTATAGTAAGGCAGCACTGCACACCTTGTTCTGTGAACATAGCATAGTGTTCCCTTGGGATGTGTAGATGATAGAAAGCAGGACAGCACTGTGAACACCACACTGCTGCAGTGTGTGTATTGTGGACCATTGCTGGTAACACTAGTGTGCAAGGGATGACCAGTGCAGCTTATGAAGTTACTGCACTACTTTGTGTCCTTACTCCTCATTGTATCTCATTTGTACTCTGTGGCTTCTATCCAAAAAGTACAGTCTGATATGCTCTGGCCCATATTATTCTGTATTGCTATCTTTATATCCTACAGGAATCTGTGGGAGCTGTTATAGTAATCCTGTCTGAGTGGAGTTGAAACAGAAGAACTAAAGTGATGCAAGTGCTTTACGTATCTGCATGTGTGTGTGTATGTATGTGTCAGTATTTGTTTTCTTTGCATTGTGCACCTTTACCTGTTGTTATGCATATTTTATTTAGTGTGTGTGTGTGTGTGTGTGTGTGTGTATGTGTGTGTGTGTGTGTGTGTGTGTGTGTGTGTGTATATATATATATATGTATATGGGTCTATTTCATATGATCGAAAGCTCATATAATTTTTATTTTATTTATTCAATAAACTTTTCAGAGAGACCCAAACACCTAAAGCCCAAAACACCGAAAACTCATTTGATCGAAACTCATAACATTGACACATGAAATTCAAAGCATTATGCCCTTTCCCCACTTTAGCGTGACTCTGGAGTTAGAATAAATAGATAGGAGGGTGTGGGGGTCACAGCCCTCTACATTGGGGGGTATGGGGGGCGAAGACCCCCACATACATAATAAATTTTAAAGATACACGTGGATACTTATAACATAAATGACAATATTTATCTAAATAATGTGGGGGGCTTCACCCCCCACACCCCCCCTATTTATTTTAATTCCAGGGTCGCGCTACAGTGGGAAAAGGGTATAATGCTTTGAATTTCATGTGTCGATGTTATGAGTTTCGATCAAATGAGTTTTCGGTGTTTTGATGTCGGTGAAATGAGTGTCGATCATATGAACTAGACCCATATATATATATATATATATATATATATATATATATATAGGATTACTATCAAAACCGCATTGTTTAGAAATTAGACTTTTGATATATGTAACATATTTGCTCGACCTCATGAATATTAAATAGGTCACATGATCGACAGTGAAAGATCGACACCTTGATTTTGATGTTAATGTCGAAATTCGACGTATTGGAGATCTTGTGAGTCCCTAGAGAGTGAAATGAGCACTTCAAAACATAAGAAACAATTCCAAATGCACTAGTGCAGTTTTTTGTTTTTATGCATCCCACACGTAACTTCCTGGTACAATGACTAAACTGGATACATCCCCTGTTGCCATAGTGCTTCCATGCTGTTTAATCCTTATACGTGTTGTAAAGGAAAATCACCCGATAGTAAGACCTGAATAGCAAAGTGACATTATAATGTATATGTATCCAGAATTGAAAGAGTAAGAAATAAGTTGTACAAGGCTGAAGAAGCACAACGTAAACTGTGTACAATATCCGTACATTTGAAAGGCAACATGCACTTAAATGCCGTATCGTCAATTAGAAACTGCAGTGTTTCTCTAGCAGCTCCACAAAGCCACGTGCAGTAGACTCATCCCTCCTTCCTAACAGTTTCATGAAAACCTCTTCCCTATCAACCAGACATCATCTTTTTGTTGATGATGGCAGGCAACTCAGAGCTCGTGTTTTGATGTCTTCGATGTGATTTTGCTCCAGGTGTATGGCATGTTCCACATCATGTAGAAACAGTTGTTTTTTTACCTAAAAGACTGCACAGCTACCTATGCCATCCCTCAACAGTGTTCTGACTATGTGGATACCCCATTGTACATGTTTCGGACTGATTCCAGAAACCTAGATCAAATAGTGGTGGAATACGGTCTGTAGGGCCATTCCTCATTCCATACCTATGAGGTCTGCCCAATCAATAATTGTGCTTAAAGACTTCACACAGAGATTTACCATACTTGGGCATATCCTTCCCAATATAATTAAAAGTTGGAATAACATTTTCAGGTGTTAGAAGGCTAATGCTGGTTTTTGCTTACACAGCATGACAAAATGCATGTCATTTCCAAACTGCGCAGTCAGTCTCAATTTCTTTATTTGACACCAAATAATTTGACAAAAATGAAAACAACAGCCTTTGGCACGAGTCAAGTAAATTACACATAATGCTGTTCTCCGCGTCCTTTTCAAAGTCACTAAGAACCATTGCAGTTTTCGACAATAATCCATGTTGTGCATAGAGGGTCAACACTAATGTCCAAAAGTAATCATACATGTCTTCTGTTTTCCAACTCAACACACCATTAACAACAGGAACACCTTTCCTTTAATACCCCCCTGCAGACTGCAGTGTATAGTATATACTTGCCTACACTCTCAAATGCTCAGTGGGAAGGTTCCATCTACCAATATCACCTCACAAGCACATAAAATACAGAGATTAGACTCGGTTGTTATTATTACTGCTGGTGTTGTTCCACGAGAAGACTCACCACAATGGATGATAAATACACCTGTTTTCAGTGGCAGCATCTCAGGGGTTAGAGCTTTAAGTAACGTATGCTCAGATCCATGTAATTTCCTGGCTTTTCTACGTACCCTACGGACACTTTGTTTTAATGCATCTGTATTGGGTAAATATGTCACAATGTCTGTAGACGTTGTGACCATAACTTCAGATACAGTCTTACATGTGTCTTCGCTGGTTGATTTTGCATGTCTCTTAATACCAGTGCGAACCTGTGCCCCTTCATACTTTGCAATATTGGGACCATGAATGTGTCCAGTTGTTTTTAACAGCCTGTCCCCATCATACACCGTTTCACTTATAAAATACCCCTTACACCTATCTTTCCCTTTTTTAGTACACCAGTAATTCTTAGTATCTCTAGTCCTTTCCAGATAGTATTGATACCCATCAACATCTAACATATTTTTGCCTTTTTATGTTTGCATTGTAATGTATACAGATCCCAGTTTACTGGGAATGGTATCATGACTGTCTGTAAAATTCATTGCAAATTGAGTTAGCTAAGCAAAAAAACAATTGAACAAATACATGTTTTACAACACATCCTTTTGGAAATATAATATCACATTTATATTGGGTAATGACTATATGAATGGTATCCTAAGTTAACTTCACAACCAGATATTGTACATTTAGACTTGCAGCTAGTAAATATGAATGTAGCAGCTTCATTGTACGCGTAATGCTTTTATCATCAGTTTAAGTACACAGTGTCATGTGATTAACGTTCTTAAAGGCGAAACTACCTTATTTTCACACTTGAGCGATCGGTGTTTATAACAGCAGAATTATGACTGTTGTACATCTCATTGTTGAGTATTTGACTGTCATGTAAGAAAATTACAATCTTTTCATAGTAAACCTATATATATATATATATATATATATATATATATATATATATATATATATTTTTTTTTAATTGAACAATTCCACCTTTGTCATTAAAAAAGAAACATCAAGATTGGTAACCAAATACTGAGATTCAGCTCATTGAACATTAGCATCACTCAGGTGCATTTTTTGGAATAGCCGATAGCAGTTATACAGCATATAAAACCATGTTACTCTCACATATATGTTTAAATCATACCTAGCAGCCTGCAAATGTTGTAAATAGGAACAAAGGCCCTTAAAAATGTAGGTACATCCAAACAAAAATCTGGCCATCTAATTAGCATAAAATACAAATGTCTAATAGCTTAGCTCTTCCTGCTTCTACTAGTAATGTGAGATACTATTCAGAAACCCATGTTTAAAAACAGCGAGTGACAAAATGATGTAAAAATATAAGCATATAAGTGTATTAACAAAGAAACGGTGCAGAATCTGTAGACTTGCAAGTTCTATCACATAAGGTCCTTTATTTTTGTGTCTGAAAAAGAGATGTAAGATATATGCCACCTTTCTTTAACTTATATGAGCCACTAGTACGCTGGTAATTTAGCATATTTTTTGTTTACTAGACAGCCTCCAAAATCATGTGGGATGAAGAGGATTCAGAAAATTGTGTGAGGGGGTAAACCAAGCCTGAAATTAGGAACATACCCGCAAAATAGGGACATCATGTGTAGAGATAAGTCTGGCCTGAAAATAATATCCCTCCAAAATAGAGATAGTTAAGATGTCTGGTTCAGGTCAGTAGCCTATAAAAAGGTGTCTCTCTCATCCCCAAAAACATGGGAGGGGGGCTTTGCCCCCCCCCCCCGGTTTATATATAAAAACTTGACAATCACACAGCTACAGAGTCTGGTTTAAATCACACACACACACACACACACAGTGAATCACTGCCAACATAAGGCATTGTTTATAATCAGCACACAGTACACCATGCTGGCAGTTCTTACAATACACATGGATTACTCCATCTTTATATATGAAATGCCACGTTTCCCTTTATAAGATCAATGGATTCCTTACAGGTAGTGCAAGAAAATCTCTCGCCACCACCTTCTTACTGCCATCTCTCTTTTACACTGCTGCTGTTCTAACAAACTTAAAACGATACTCAAAAAAAAGAAACTTGCTTCCTACTATAGTAAAATAGCTAAATTTGCCACCAATTTCCCTCATAGGACCCACCATTGTCATAACTTAAGCAATTAAGCTGGCCTGAACTGCACAGCTACCAAATATATTCACAACTAACTGTAGCACACAAACTCATTCATCATCCAGAAAAATTCCCCTTCACTACATAACTTACTACTGACTTGTCCAGCAAGGGACATCCATTCTAGTAACAAATTCTTACTACTCACAAATAAGGCAAATAAAGCTGCAAGACACTTGCTTTACTTCCAATACATTACTAAACTCTAGAATAGTATCTCCACACACATAAAACTGTCCAACAAACTCGATAGTTTTAAACTGCTTAAACATCTTAACCAGTGCTGGACCTGCACATACTCATCACAAGGTAAAGACGTTGTGCTCACCATGTGATACTCTCCAAATACTCTCCCTAAACAGAATACTCTCAAACTGTCACTGAAATGACAAAACAATTTATATGCGTAACTGCTGCTTATACAATCACTTAAGTTGCAAGTGGGCTTTCTCTTTAGTAACTTCTACCTAAATTTTATTATGCATATGTAAGTGTAACGACTGTTTGTGTATAAATGTAAATAGAAATGTAACTAGTCTATGTTTAACTGAAACTAAGTATAATGCAATGTAAGTAAATGGAGCTTTTCTCCACAGGCCTCTCCTGAAAATGGGTATTAACCAGTCGAACTTTCCCAGTAAATAAAGACAAATAAATCTATAGGTTCATAGTTAGGTACAAGGCTATCGGCCCAAGAGCCTAAGTAAGCCTAGCCACCAAGGTTCCCTGGCTTACCCCACCCAAGAAAGTTAATTTCCTGTGCCCCTGTCGAGCAGAGCCACAGAAGTGATCCCCGGGGTGTACTTCCTATTTCCCATCCACTCATCAAGATTTTTCTTGAAGAGTGCTAATGATGAGCTTTGCTTGACATAGATGGGTAGCTTGTTCCAGAGTATAGGAAGTCTCTGGGACAGGAATCTATCCCTCCAGCATGTCCTGTTTATTGTGGTGACAAGGTTTAGGTCCCTAGAGCATGTAGCTCAGAGAGATTAGGATTTCTTTAGGTGTAGCATGTCAAACAGCTCTGGGATTAACATAGCTTTATATGTTAGGCAGAAATCTCCTTGGAGTAGGCGATATGCTACAGAGTAAAGCTGGAGTTTTTTGAGACGGTCAGTGTAGGGCATCTGTTTGAGGCCAGTAATCCTCTTTGTGAGGTACTTCTGTGGCCTTTCCAGCTGCGGCAGATGTCTTGTGAGGTACATTCCAAAAGGGGCATTGTACTCTATAATGGGTCTAATGAGTGCTGAGTAGAGGGGAACAATTACCTCTTTTTTTCCTGGATGAGAACCCTTTTGTGATGAGGTGTGCCACATAGAAGGATTTCCTGACTACTGTGGTGATGTGAATATCAAAGGAGAGACTACTGTCAACCTGGGTCCCAAGATCTCTTATCACACATTCGGAATTAAGTAGATTGCTGTTTATGTGGTAGTTCATGATTACAGAGTTTTTACCAAAGGGAATGACAATGCACTTTTTGGCATTGAGCTTGAGGCCATGCCTCTGACATCAGGCATCTGCCTCAGTGAGGCCCTTCTGTAGGATGTCCAGATCATTTGGGGACTCGACTATGGCTCCTAGTTTGCAGTCATCTGTGAACTTTGTTAGCCAGAGGCCTTCTGTGTTAGTCTGTACTTCAGAGAAGTAGATACCAAACAGGAAAGGTCCCAAGATTGAACCCTGTGGTATTCCACTTGTCACTGGTATGAAGTCAGATTTGGAGTCTGCAAGTTTCACAGTGTGGCTTCTGTCAGTGAGCCAGTTGGCAACCCATCTTGTGAAGTAGGGATTTATACCTAGTTTAGTGAGTTTAGCTATAATTCCAGAATGGTGGATAGTGTTGAAAGCCTTGGCGGGGTCAAGATGGGCTGTGTGAATCACCTTACCCTCGTCTACGGCTTTGGTGACTGCCTCAAAGAAGTCGATCAGGTTCAGAAGGCATGATCTGCCTTTCACAAACCCAAACTGGGTGGGGTCCAGAGTTTGGAGGTTACCAATGTCTTTGTTTATGAGTTCCATTATGATACCTTCCATGGCCTTGCAGACCAGGCTCATCAGGTTAATAGGGTGATAGTTCCCGGGATCAGTGGTGGCTCCCTCTTTGTGGAATGAGATAACTGTTGCTGTGCGCCATTCACTGGGCACAAAGCCTGATGTTGAGACTGTGATTAAACATGGTGCTTAGGTGGGGAGCCAGTTCGTTCTGAAGTTCGTGTAAAACACAGCCTGGGATGTTGTCCGGTCCCATGGATGCTGTGTTTTTGGTTTTAAAGAGTGCAGCTTTTACCTGCATAGATGTGATTACAGGGACTCTGCATTCTTCCTGTATAGATATGGGCACTTTAGGGGCTGAGATAGGGGTAATGTTAGCACTGAACCTGTCTGCCAGGATGTTGGCAATATCAGTTGGTTCTGAAATTTTCGTGCCGTTGTGCTGCAACTCAGAGCAGCTCTGGGTGTTGCCATTACGATTCTTGACATAGCTATAGAATGCTTTGTGGTTGTCCTTAGAATAAGTGGTAATTTTGTTTTCGTAGCTAGCTTTGGAGGATCTTATAAGGGATCTCATCTTCTTACTGAGGTTGACCAAGGAGCTCCTCCACTCATGGGATTTTACTCTCTTTTGCAACAGTTTCTTCCTTCTGTTGTAGAGTTTGTTTATGGCAGGGGACCACCAGATTGGCTTCCTTTTTTTGGAGGATAGCGTCTTGGTTCTGTTTGGGGTAGCACGATCCATGCACTCGTGTAAGTGCTTATAGAGTGCACTTGTGTCGGATTCAGCAGTCGTAACTGTATTGTCCATCTGCACGGGTGTCATGAAGTTCGCCACTTCTTTCTTAAGAGGCATGAAGTTGGCTTTGGAGAAATTTTTTACCATGGTTTCCTTAATGGTGGGTGGGGGCGGGATGCGGATACCTAGGGTGATTAGCTTATGGTCGGGTTTGACCAACAAGGAGTTGACTTCAGGTGGGGAACACCGGTCACTCTTGTTGGTAATGACTAGGTCTAGGATATTGCTGCTCCTGTACTATTATGAAGGAATACAGCCTTGATAATAATGTATTACTGTCAAAAATTAGCCAATCTGCAAAACAGACTAGCTATCATAACTATTCATGTATCTATACATATATATATATATATATATATATATGTATATATATATATATATATATATATATATATATATATATATATATAATGTGTGTGTGTGTGTGTGTGTATATATATATATATATATATATATATATATGTGTGGATATATGTGTATATCTGAGAGTTTGTGTATGTACATATATATATATATATATATATATATATATATATATATATATAATATATGCACACGCACACATGCATACTTTTTTTTTTTTGCGTACACATATACCATTGCCCATGGAAACATTTGTGGTGTTGCTGTACTATACAAGCAGTGGTAGATTTATGCAGGAAAACTGAAGCAACATACTCCTATAATTTTATTCATGTGATTATGACTGACGTTGGGGCTAGGAGCACACAGGCTACCTTTCTACAGCACACATTGCAGAAAAAGGGAATGTATTGCAGAGGGGAGATTTTTTTAATAAAATGTGAATAAACTGGAACATGTTAATATAGCTAGCTGTAAGATCCCAACCCTGCATTGGTCTAACTTAAACAGCTAACACATGACTTTGCTTGAGAAGTCTCAGTTTTAGACCTGGTGTTCCCTGAATGTGCAGATGGACAGCATCATGAGTAGGTGCACCAGTTTGAGAATGAGTAATTTCCAAGCAAAGAGATTTAGCACCAACATATTACTGATTTTGCTGCTCAAAACTGAGGGGTTTGAACTTTGAGGAGCAGATACAACTGTCAAAGGAACACCCTAGCAGGTGTCAAAGCTGGGTAGAAGAACAAAGCAGGGGATGAAAACTGCTATCACAGAAACAAGCATCCTTGTGCAAGTAATTAGAATTATCAAAATGAGCTGTGTACAAAGATTAAGAGGAAAAATAACATTAAAATAAAGAAACACAGAGGCTTAGAAGAACACAATGAAAACAGCATAAAGCAGGTAGGCCAGCCTCTGCCATAGAAAACTGCTTGAGAAGGGAGGTAAAGTAATTACAACAAATAATTACAAAAGGGTAGAATAATAAAGCTAAAATGGTTGGTGATTGCTTGGAGTTATGGAATCGGTATTCTTAATTTGCAAATGCAGAAATATCTCTCAACTCCTATGATTTATGCATAGAGCTGTTATTGTAGCTCTCAGATTTAGAGTTGTTCCTCTTAGATTTATGATGTTCCTGATAAAGTCATGCTTGTTTATGAGTACATACTTTATTAATTCCATAAACTAAGCCTATGCAAAGGTTCACTACCACTAACTGTATAAGTTCTAGTATATAAAGATCTTTATTGTGGAAAATAAGAAAGTGTTCCTCTTTATGAGTGTCTGCTACGTTTTTTGAAGGCCACTACTATGATTTTTAATGCTTCCAAGTTGAGAAGTATGAATGGAGATCCTAAACTGACAGAGGTCATCTGCATGGAATGAACTATTTGAAGAAAATAAGGGGGTTAAATATATGTGCAAGTGGGGAGAATTGTGCTTTCTACATAACAGTGCAGCCTTGTTAAAAGTCAGGGATTGAAAATCATATTAGAACACTGATGCCTAAAAATTAAATGGTATAAGGAAGAGGAAGGAAAAATAGTACAGATTAGAGGTTTGAAATGGAGGTTGAAGTATGTATAGTAAATGACATGGTTCCAGACATGCCTCTCAACTACTTAGCACAAGAAATGCGGACAAAGCCCAGAATAGTGGGGGGGGGGGGGGGGGGGGGCGAAGACACAAAAATAGGAAATGTTGCTCTTATAAACTTAGAAAGTTGCTGAAATAAAAGTTTTGCATGACCATGCATTTTCTGATGGATATGAAGTCGGAAACTCAAATGTCTGTCATTATTTACCTAATTCAGTCTCACTGATTTGTCAGAAAATCACACTTTTTTATGAGAAATAAACTAAAAATATGAGGCAAAAATTTGGACATTCAGCAAAAAATCTGGACAGTTGAGAGATTTGGTTCAGAGAAAGGAGACATTGTGGGCATTATAGAGACATAGGCTAATGCTGAAAAGAATTACAGGCGAAGATATTAGGACAAAAATTGTTCAAACTGACAACTATCAGATCAGGGCAAAAGGTGGCAGGACATTAACTGGAGAGAAATTAGAAAACACAGTGGACGGAACAGCAAATGGCAAGGAAACTAAAGCAGAAATAAGGTGGGTCTGTCCTGTTAATTTGCAGCAGATGAGAGATATATAAAAGGGTAGTTAAATGTAACGTCTCAGCCATCAGAATATGGTAGTAAAAAAAGTAAAATATTTTTTACAAGACTGAATGTTAACATGGATTAGTGGTGATATGCAGCAGTGTGTGGCAAATGGAACAAGAATCCACATAAAACTGTTGTCAATATGATATGAAAGGCAAATATTGTTCAGATGTTTATGCAATGAGTGGCAAAAGGTAGAATAGCTTCTGCTCTACATGGTGACCTTATGTTTTGGAAACAGTATAATGTAGGGAGGTGGATGCTGATAGATGCATAAAAATCCACCTGAGGGCATATATGTGTTTGTTTATTTTTTAAGCAGGAAAGCAATTATGGTCCTTGTAATGCATAGTACTCTGCTTTCATTTCATAGTATAAGCTGCAATGAACCTTTTGATAAAAGATTATATGACTATAAAAAAAAATGTTTGAAGATTTATTTAAAACAAAGCTGGAAGCTTTAAAAGTGCATTTAGTGGGAAGATCTGCTTCTGTGCAGTGTTGCTTGATGTGCCATCCTTTACTTCTAGCAGGCATGCTTTCTTATTGTCATTTTACAGTACTTCTGTGAGCCATGCATGTGTCAGGTGGGGGATTTGAACTCCCTTCTGTTCGGGATCTGCAGGAGCAGCATGATGTGTTACAGCAACAGGAAGGGAAGACTAAATCATAACAATGTGGATTAGTGAATGCACATAATCTAACATTATTTTGCTTGTATTTGGGAATAAAAATAACTTGTAAACTGTAAATTATGTAGAAATGTACAAGTTTTCATTAAATCTGAATTTTTTTTAATTATGTTTGTAATAAACTCAACAGTGCAGCAAAAACAATAATGTGGCTACTAACTGGTTAATAATGTGTACAGAAACATATGATTTTGTCATATCTGGCATCAGCTTTGACAGATTGTTTTAAACAGGCCCATGACAGTTACATTGCCTGTAAATGTAATGCCCCCCACCCCCACCCCCAGCAACATTTCTGCTCATGCATTTTTGAATGCAGGAAGATTTGTATGTACTTGATTTCATCTGGACCTGTTTTCTGTTCTTGTTTACTGCCAACATTTCTGAGCTATAAACAAAGATTTATATTTATGTTGTTGTCAGCTGTCTTTCAAAAAAATCTTATTAAAAAAGTTAACTGAATGATTAGTTATACAGCATGTTATTTTGCAATGTCTGAAAAGACACTGCAGCACACAGCCTATGTTATTTTTCAAGATATGTTTTATGAACTGGGCTGCACAGTGGTGTAGATGTTTGTGTTGCTACCTCACAGCCTGGTTCTTAGATGAGGTGGCTTTTGTGCAGTGACTACGTGCATTTCCTGTGTTCATGTCGGTTTTCAGCAGGTTCTACAGTTTCCTCCCTTATCCCAAGGGCATGCTGTAGGTGAATTGGTGCCCTCTAGATTACCCATAGTAGGTGTGTGTGTGTGTGTGTGTGTGTGTGTGTGTGTGTACTACAACAAACTACCATCATTTCTGGAGTTAGTTTCTTGCCTCGTGTTCTTTGAGTGCCCCTCCATTCTCACACCATATTCTTAGCTGATGTTTATCAATTCGTCATGCCCTTCTTATACCATTCAAGTGAAAAATGTGCGTACCACTGAGATGAATGAGGGATAAGCTTGCAGGCAGCATTTTGGCACAGGATTCAGGACGTCAGTCTCATTTCTATGTCATATTCTATATTTCCTCGTCTCGTTTGTATCTGATTATTTTCTTGCTATGTTGTAATTTATGTGAATGCCTGGCAATCACTGTACAATGGGACTGGCCAGCAGTTCTGCTAAGATGCTGTAGGAGACAGTGGTACAAAAGTAACATGCGCTACATTGCTGTGGCTGTTTTGTTTTTGTAGAGTTTATACTGCCAGTATCAAAGAGTTGCTGTGTGTGTGTGTGTGTGTGTGTCTCATCACTGTTTACATTTTCTCAGCCAACAACAACTCACCTTTAGAGAACCTTTTATCTTAGCTATCCACAAATATCAACCAAGAAACCATCAACCTAGGTGATGTAAATATTGACTGGCAAGCTATTTCTGCTGTTATCCTACATCTGTTATAAATCTATACAATTTCACACAACTGATCCAACCAGATACAGCAAACACTCCAATAGATCTTCTATTCCTGCTGGTGGGCCTTCACATCTGACCCAAGAAAAAATATCTCTGATACCCTGCAAAATTCTGAGTGATCAACTCCATATCTTTATTAAAAGGTTGCCAACTAACATCCAAAGAGACCACCACCATAATAAAGTCTTCAACTTAATTAACTTTAACAAACATGCATACATAGAAATTCTGAAGGCTTACAACTGCTATCCTCTAAAAACTCTCCCTCTGGATAAAGTTGTTGCATATTTTAAATACACCTTTCTCAGTATGTTAAACCAGTTAGCCCCAACCAGACACAAAAGATTCAACCCTGCCCCTTGGCTCACCAAAATATTAAACAACTTATCAGAGCCAGAGACAATGGCTGGATATCCCGGCTTCATAATGAAGTAGAAACCAATCTCCAAAACTTCAGAGAGCACTGCATCTGCACCCAAAAAATCAGTCAGATCTGGTTAAAAAAATCACTACACCTCAATCCAAGATGCAAACACTAAGAATCGGAAACAATTCTGATCATCCATTAACATTTTTTAAATTCAGATCACCTAACCCAGCCAACTCCCAATACCACCAACCATACTAAACCTATTTGTAACCTTAATACTTCAGGCACCTCCCTCGTAAACAAGTATCCACGTACTGTCCTCCATCCCTCCTTCCTAGAGTGATATTCTCTAAAGTCCCTGTCCTTCACATTACCCCAGTTCCCATCTCTGCTATCAGAATGCTACTTCTTCAGCTGTAAGATAAAAATATTGGGCCAAATTTAGAAAGGTTACAGTAAATATTTCCAATTTAGACACAGCCCTGCCTTGCTGCTGCACCGTGAAGACATACAACACTGTAATGAAGTATGTCTCTGGAATATAGGAAATGCTAATAAGGTGTTCCAGGGAAGCAGTCTATACTAATTAGCTGTGTGTTCTTCTCCCATTGCCTGCAGTAATGTATATACACAGTGTTAGCTATATATTTAGAGATTTCTAAATGCATTTATACCTGTTTGATAGTTAGATACATATACACTTCTGTTGCTGTTAATATATATATAAAAATATAGTCAGTTAGATGCATGTATTTTTGTTTGCTAAAATACATATATTAAAGGGTTAAACTGTTTTCAGCTAAAAATCAAATAAATAAAATGGCATTCATCTGTAAATGTAACATGAAAGTCTGGTACAGGTTGAGAAAAATGCTGATAAGGATGTTGTGTCTTTCGGCTTTTCCCGGTTAGGGGTCGCCACAGCGGAACTCCATTCCGCTAATGATTGGCAGTAGATTTTTACGTGCCGAGTTGCTGGCCTGATGCACAACCTTCAACGAAGGTACGCCCATTCACACCTGTCTCAACACAGAAGACACTCTAGCTGAGAATCGAACAGGACAACGACTTACTGTGAGGTGACAGCGCTACCGCAGCACCACCACCGCAGTTTTTTTTTTTTTTGATAAGGATAATTCTTTAAAAAAACATGCAACTAAATGTACAGTGTCTGGTACAAGCTTTGAGGGAAACGGATAAGGACCCAGGTGCAAAAATCCATAGACTTCCTAGACTGTTACATAATTCAGCTTGAAACAGAACACAAAGGAGCTTACTAACAGACTGCATGACATCAAGTGTGGGGAGTATCGAAAGACTTGCTTTCATACAGAAAGATTCTCAAACAGGAAAGACTCCCTAAAAGTTTAATAAAGAGACTGTATGACATCAGAAAATACCGAAGTAATGACTTTGAGAGTTCCCAAAATGCTGCATTCATAATAATGTATATACGTGAGATCTGATCTGATTTCTTGCTAGATCTGATCACTGGAGATCCTTCATGCTGTACGAAGAGCAAATCTGAAGACATTAAAGCTGCAAACAGTACAGTATGTAGACAAGTTATTTTACTAGTTCTGCACAAGAAAAATAATACACTGCTGAGAAGGTTAGTAATCTGCAAAGTTTATGTGCACTAACCAGGCATTGTTTTTTACAAGGCACTAAATCAGCAGCTAATCAGACTTTGGTTTCAGCATGCAAAAGCTGCTTTGCGTTTATTTTTTTACTAGGCACCAACACAAAAGCTGTAGTCGGCAGTATCAGTAAGATAAGACTGTCATTCATTCATTTTAAATAACTTTTCACACAGTCAAGCAATTAAGTTATGTTGGCCCCCTGTGTTAATGAATATGACTAAAAGCTCATGTTCACTTGATTTTGTTAGAGGCAAGTGCCAGGGAGTTGAGCAGATAGCTAGAGGTGTGTGTGTGTGTGTGTGTGTGTGTGTGTGTGTGTGTGTGTGTGTGTGGTGCATTGTAGCTGAATGTTAGAATGAATGTAGAGGTATGAGTGGTGTAAAGTGTGTGTGTGTGGGGGTGCCAGCCTGGTTAGTCACATTAGGGGGTTAATCGGGGAATAGGTAGAGTAGGGGGTGTGTCTGTCTGTGTAAGAATAAATGGATGGTTGTGCTTGTGAATGTATTTAGGTGGGGGGGGGGACTTTGTGTGTTTATGTGGTGGCGGGCTGTTACACCTCCACAACCCCATAGATTAATAGGAAAATCCTGCAATATCTGAAGGTGGAAACACTACATACCAGGGATACTCTTCGTATTGTGCCGTTAAAGAACTTAAAAAGATTTAATATCTGTATCCTATATTTCTGGCTTTCTGCAGCATCACGTGATACCAGGGATACTCCTACATATTACTAAAGGCTTTAAAAATAAAACAATGTAGTAAAAGTGAACCCTGCACCCTTGCAACACCTTATCAAGCAGGAGCCTTAATGAAGACTTAGTGTAACAGGGTGTTATTTATATAAGAAAAATTAAGAAACTGTAATGTCTGGCTTAATGAAATGATTGAAAGGGCCCAGGAGTTATAAAGGAAAGGACAAGTATAAGAGGCAACAGCAGGAGTAGTCTGTAAAATCACGAACAATTGAAAGGGATGGGGGTGTCCATGTGAGGGGAAACTTCAGAAAAAAGCCAAGAAGAACACTAGATGACACCAGGGAGAATTTGAAAATGTTTACATGGGCTGACTTAAAAAGTTAATAGAAAAACAGGTCTAGCATCACCATATACTTTAGGAATGTGAAAATCTAATATGTGGCATTGTTGACTGAATGTAAGAGTTTGTGATTTATGAGGGCAGGGACAAAACTAAGAAGGATACATCAGGGATGTTCTCTACACTAAGGGGCAGTTAAGAGGTGTGTGTGTGTGTGTGTGTGTGTGTGTGTGTGTGTGTGTGTGTGTGTGTGTGTGTGTGTGTGTGTATACAGAAGAGAAAATGGAGGGGTTGCCTGTACCAACAAGATACATGGGCTGCCAATGTTTACTACCATAAGAAAGTGCAGATTTGTACTCGTTATAGTTAAAGGTCATTAACAGATATGCAAATTAACCAGTAATGAAGTCTTTCTTCATTACAGCTAACATGTGCCTTAATCACAATTTCCTACATTGTGGAAACAGTCCCTTTTGTCCGCAGCTCTTTCTGAATCCCCAGGACTATCCTGCGTGTTAGGAGAGGATGATAGATGAGCAGACATTTTCAGCTGCTTGGGCTGGCACAGCTGTAATATTAGTTGTAGGAGTTATCTCTTGTAGAGTGTGTGCTTTTCCACTTCTACCTTTTGTTCTGCATGAGATACACAAAGACCAAAAATCTATAAAATCATATGTATTTGAGTGCCTCTGCACCTAAGTGGAGCATAACTTCACTCTTCATCCCGCACTGCTCAGATGCTGTCCCTAACTCCTGTGCTGAAATTATTTTACAAGATACTGTACTAACAGTCAGGCTGTCACGCTCTACAGAGGTGTATGATGCCCTTGCTTAACTCATTACAGCCAGGTGATGCCTGTAGGTGCTTCTGAAGTTACATCCTACTAACGCCTCTAGGCGTCAAATACTGCTTCTTCATATTTACATTTATATTTTTAAAACCATGCTACATACAAAGTATTATAATATTTCATTTGAAAACGTGCACAATACCAAATACAACTGTATTGATATTTGACCTCTGTCTAGTACAGGTAAAGACATATTAAATGCTGTTCATATAATATATATTTATATTGTCATAAATTTTATGTTTCTCTAAATATCTCCACAACCAAGTAGCACAGACAAGAACTGCTTAGCCTCATTTGAAAGCTCTCAGTTGGATGAACACAACGCTATTAACAGTATGTATGTAACTTGAGAGGTTGCTGAGATAAGTTGTTTACAAAATATTACAAACTTAATAGTTATTATATTTACTGTGACTTATAAAATTCAGTTTAAGACCTAGAATCAAAAGAATACTATAACTATAAAAGTTGCTTAGGCTGAGTAATTTGCCACTCACATTTCTTCAGTAACTCCTATGGTTTTAGAAATACAAACATTTGTTTGAAATGTGAGGACATAATTTGATTCTAGCAAAAAACTTAGGCTCCACCCATTGGAAGTTACAGTGCAAACTTCAAGAGGTCCATTGGAGGGA
Organism: Protopterus annectens; assembly: GCF_019279795.1. NCBI lineage: Eukaryota > Metazoa > Chordata > Ceratodontiformes > Protopteridae > Protopterus > Protopterus annectens. The sequence continues at coordinate 1,148,999,640 of NC_056744.1, forward strand.
ATGAGTTCAGAGTCTCAGAACTCCTTACCTATGCACAGTCAAGCCTTAGATGCAAAGACATTTCATTTTACACTTTGATATCTGAAATACCACTTCTCATGCACCTGGGAGTATGCCTGAAACTCTCAGCATTTTTTTAAATTATGCACCCATGTCACCTGACACCCATTTTGCCAGGTGTTTCTCCGGTGATGTCTCTGATGTTCATTAACAGACTGTGTAGATACAGTCTTCATTCTATAAACCTGCTGTCCTTAGAAGTGTTTATTGTAGCTGAAGGACCATTGGTGCAAAAGTAAGTTGTCTTTGTTTTCTTTTTTACTAGGCTGATGGGTTCTGCTGATAATTTCTTCAAGTCTGCAGCCAAATGTACTCCATTTACAATCTGAAATATGTTTATACTGGTATTACTTAGTATAATTTATCTTTAGTACGAGGGCGGCCATGGTGGTGCAGCGGGTAGCGTTGCCACCTCACAGCAAGAGGTTTTCCGGTTTGATCCTCGGCTAGGGTGCCTTCTGTGCATGTCCTCCCTGTGGTCGTGTGGGTTTCCTCTGGGTGCTCCGTTTTCCTCCCACATCCCAAAGACATGTTGTAGGTGGATTGAACACTCTAAATTGGCCCTAGGCATGAGTTTGTGCCTTCCATGGAAGGTTGGGTGCTGGGCTGACAACTCAACACCGTAAAACTCCACTGCCAATCATGAGCGGACAGGTGATCCCCTGTGGCGACCCCTAACCGGGAAAAGCCAAAAGAAGAAGAAGATTTATTTTTAGTACAGTTTGTGTGTTTTACATTTGTATTGTCTATACAATCGATTCTTTCTTTTGTACCTCTTGCCTTGGGTCTTGTCTGAAAATGATCCTAGAAGAATTAGCCCACTTGCTCAACTGATAAAGGAAGGAAACACTGATAGATTAAGTAAATGAAATAACCATTGACAATCTGACACTGCTTTGTCTTTACATGAAGTATATTACATCCCTTCTCTTTGAGAAGTTTTGCCCAGTTGCCCAAATTTTCAAAGAGCCAGAGTATAAACCATCTCAGTTGCCCAAAAACAAATATGTCTTATTGTGTTTCCCCTAACTTTGCAGAATATTGGGGGAGATGCCTAGGAAATTCATATCTTGGACATTTCATTGTGTGTGACAGTTTCTGCGAAGATAGATTACTCAGGAATTTTGCTGGAGAGCTGCTTTGTGTTTCAGAATTTAGTTTTGTGGCAGGATAGAAGCTAATTTGGTACAGAGACAGTCTGCACATTTACATTGCTGACAGAGTGTGTGTGTGTGTGTGTGTGTGTGTGTGTGTGTGTGTGTGTGTGTGTGTGTGTGTGTGAAGGTGTTTTGAGGGAAGGGTTTGGAATGCTTCTGGGTAGCTTCACTTCCTGTGGAATGGAAGGAATGCTGTAGTTTGACTGCTTCCTGATGGACTGATGGGGAGGGGCAGCATTACGTGGCATATGGAGGAACTTTCATACCAGCCAGACTGCTGATGTTATGGAATGTCTGGCCAAAAGGAGCAAGACTTCTGAAAGGGAGAAAATTCCATACCCACCATAGCCAGGTATTACTGGGCTAACCTATAAACACTTGCTATCCAAAATTCCCAAAATGAGAGGGTCTTACTTGGCTGGGTGAGGTTGGGTCTGTCCAGTCAGCTGCTGCAGCAGTGTGTTGTATATTCCTAAGGATAGTGGTTTAGGGACCTATAGCAGTTGATGGGGTTAATTTGGTGTATGAAGGAATATGTTTGAGCTCAAAGTGACACAGGCTTAAAAATGAGCCTGGTGATGAGAAGTCTTTTGCATTTCAGTGTCTATTATACTTCACAAACATCATTGCAGTTACCCTTTACAAAATCAATACATTATCCAGGTTGATGCATTAAAGTAACACACAAGGAAGTTTGTTGTTTTCCCTTTCTTATAATGCAGTGAAAATATATGAACATCTGTGCGTTTCTTAGTCAGTGCTTATTAGTCATGCATTTTGCATAGCTGGAAAACTTTCATAGGTTCATAGAGGTTTACTAAGCTAATGACCACAATGGCCTTTTTAAGACTAGCCATACATCCCAAATCTCTGACAACTTCTGACACCCTTGATGGCCCTGGGAGACGAACCATTTACAGGCTGCCTGTGTCCAGTAGAGACACAGGTGCCAAACTAGGGATGAATTTCCAGTTTTCCATTCAGTTGTCCAAGTTGCACTTAAATTGGGTTAGGGAGGAGCTCTGTTTCACATAGATGGGGAGCCTGTTCCAAAGATGGGGTAGTCTCTGGGATACATACCTAGTGCTCCAGCAGGTTCTATTTATAACACAGGCGAGGTTTAAGTGTGTAGAATGGGTAATTCTGGTGCTATTTGTTTTGTGGATATGCAGAAGGTCCATCAGAGAGGGGTATGACAATGCCCTGTATGCCCAGGCATAGATCTCTCCTCAAAAGCCTGTAGGAGACAGAATACAGGGATAGGGCTTTGAGGCAGTCTGCACAGGACATTTTACTTATGCCCTGTATTCTTTTTAGTGAGGAACCTCTGTGGACATTCCAGTTGTTGGATATTCCTGGTTAAGTACATACCAAAGGGAGCATTGTATTCAATGATAGGTCTGATGAATGACAAATAAAGTGGAACAATGACTTTCTTGGACTTAGATGCAATACATTTTTTTTTATGTAAGTCGTGCAATATAGAATGACTTCCTCACAACTATAGACATGTGATGGTCAAAGGCTGATTACAGATCCCCCACCATGCCCCAGGATTCCCACTCCTCTTTTCTTGATATACTGGAAAATATTAGGGTTCAACCAAACACCCTAATAATGGGTGATTTATACTACCCCACCATTAACTGGGAAAACTACTCATGTACCAACTTCTTTGCTTAACGCTTTCTGGAATTCATAAATTTCAATGCCCTGGATCAAGTTATCCACACCCCCAACAGGAGCAGCAATATCCTAGACCTAGTCATTACCAACATGAGTGACTAGTGTTCCGCACCTGAAGTCAACTCCTCGTTGGGCAGATCCGACCATAAGCGAATCACCCTCGATATCTGCATCCTGGCCCCACCCACCATTAAGGAAACCATGGTAAAAAATTTCTCCAAAGCCAACCTCATGCTTCTTAAGACAGAAGTGGCAAACTTCAGGACACCCATACAAATGGACAATACAGTTACAACTGCTGAATCCTACACAGGTGCAATCTATAAGCACTTACACGAGTGCATGGATCATGCTATCCCAAACAGAGCCAAGATGCTATCGTCCAAAAAAAGGAAACCAACCTGGTGGTCCCCTGCCATAAACAGATTCTACAACAGAAGGAAAAAAACTGTTGCAAAAGGGAGTAAAATCCCATGAGTGGAGGAGCTCCCTGTTCAGCCTCAGTAAGAAGCCGAGATCCCTTACAAGATCCTCCAAAGCTAGCTACGAAAACAAAATCACCACTGATTCTAAGGGCACCCAGAAAGCATTCTATAGCTATGTCAAGAATCTCAATGGCAACACCCAGGTCTGCGCTGAGTTACAGCACAATGGCACAAAAATTACAGAACCAACTGATATTGCCAACAGCCTGGCAGATAGGTTCAGTACTAACTTTACCCCCCCACCGCCTTCACCCCCTAAAGGGCCCATATCTCTACAGGAAGAATGCAGAGTCCCAGTAATCACATCTATGCAGGTAAAAGCTGCACTCTCTAAAACCAAACACAGCATCCCAGGCTGCGTTTTAAATGAACTTCAGAACGAACTGGCTCCCCACCTAAGCACCATGTTCAGTCAGTCTCACATCAGGTTTTGTGTCCATTGAATGGCGCACAGCAACAGTTATCCCACACCACAAAGGGGGAGCCACCACTGATCCTGGGAACCATCGCCCTATTAGCCTGACGAGCCCTGATCTGCAAGGCCATGGAACGTATCATCATGGAACTCATAAACAAAAACATTGGTAACCTCCAAACTCTGATCCCCACCCAGTTCGGGTTTGTGAAAGACAGGTCATGCCTTCTGAACCTGATCGATTTCTTTGAGGCAGTCACCAAAGCTGTAGATGAGGGTAAGGTGGTTCACACAGCCTATCTTGACCTCACCAAGGCTTTCAACACCATCCTCCATTCTGGAATTATAGTTAAACTCACTAAACTAGGTTTAAATCCCTACGTCACAAGATGGATTGCTAAACACTGTAAAAGCTGCAGACTCCAAATCTGACTTCAAACTAGTGACAAGTGGAGTACCACAGGGTTCAGTCCTGGGACCTCTCCTGTTTGGTATCTACTCTCTGAAGTACAGGCTAACACAGAAGGCCTCTGGCTAATGAAGTTCACAGATGACTGGAAACTAGGAGCCATAGTCGAGTCCCCAAATGATGTGGACATCCTACAGAAGGGCCTCACTGAGACAGATGCCTGGTGTTAGAGGCATGGCCTCAAGCTCAATGCCAAAAAGTGCATTGTCATCCCCTTTGGTAAAAACTCTGTACCCATGAACTGCCACATAAACAGCAGTCTACTTAATGCCGAATGTGTGTTAATAGACCTTGGGACCCAGGTGGACAGTAGTCTCTCCTTTGATAATCACATCACCACAGTAGTCAGGAAATCCTTCTGTGTGGCACACCTCACCACAAAAGGGTTCTCATCCAGGCAAAAAGAAGTCATTGTTCCCCTCTACTCGGCACTCATTAGACCCATTATAGAGTACAACGTCCCTTTTGGAATGTACCTCACAAGACATCTGCAGCAGCTGGAAAGGCCACAGAAGTACCACACAAGAAGGATTACTGGCCTCAAACAGATGCCCTACACTGACCATCTCAAAAAACTCCAGCTTTACTCTGTAGCATACCTGCCTAACATATAAAGCTATGTTAAACCTAGAGTTGTTGGACATGCTACACGTAAAGAAATCCCAATCCTTATGAACTACACACTCTAGGGACCTGAACCTTGTCAAACAATAAACAGGACATGCTGGAGGGATAGATTCCTGTCCCAGAGACTTCCTATACTCTGGAACAAGCTACCCATCTATGTCAAGCAAAGTTCCTCATTAGCACTCTTCAAGAAAAATCTTGATGAGTGGATGGGAAATAGGAAATACATCCCGGGGATCACTTCTGTGGCTCTGCTCGACAGGGGCACAGGAAATTAACTTTCTTGGGTGGCGTAAGCCAGGGAACCTTGTTGGCTAGGCTTACTTAGGCCCTTGAGATGATAGCCTAGTACCTACCTATGAGCCTATGATAGTTACCAGGGATGGATGACTTCCCAAAGGATACTTTTATGCATTTCTTGGCATTTAGTTGTAGTTCATGGCTCTGACACCAGTTTTGTCTGTGTCATCCCCTCCTGGAGAACATTTGTGTCAGTGTGAGATTCTATGATAGCTCCTGATTTGCAATCTGCAAACTTGGTCAGCCAGAGACCATTGACATTGATCTTGACTTCTGAGAAGTAAATGCCAAAAAGGAACAGTCCAAGAACTGATCCCTGATGGACTCCACTTGTGACTGGCCTGTTTGTAGAGGTGGACTCCTCAATTCTAACTTCTTGGGTCCTGTCTGTGAGCCAGTTGGCTATCCACCAGGTGACGTACAGGTTTGTAGCTAACCTCTTGAGTTTGTTAACAATGCCCAAGTGGTGTATTGTATCAAATGTCTTTGTCCAGGTCAAGGTATGCAGTATGAATGATTTTTCTCTTATCTATTGCTTTAGAGACCATCTCAAAGAAATCCATCAGGTTGAGTAGGCATCATCTGCCTTGACGTAACCAAACTGGGTTGGGTCCAGTGTCTGGAGCTTTACTATACCTCTATTGATCATCTCCGAACCACTTCACCAAACAAACAAGCAAAAAACTGTTAAAACGAACCAGGAACAATGAGAGAAGTTCTTCTGTATGTTGAAAAATCCAAGTATTTATTATACTGTTAAAACGTTAGCGTTCGATTTAAAAGTGTATATGAGATATATGCTTTCAGCAAAATAAGTATCTCGCCTTCCTCAGACAAACAGAATACTAGTTACTATTCTAGCATTTATACATGGTTTAAAAATTGATAACCAATCAGCATGTAGTCCATTTCCTAATTAAGTTTTCACCATGACAACCTTAAACAAGAAAATGCTTTTACCAGTCTTACTCAACTTGACACATATTTAAAACACAAAAGCACCTTGTTTCTTATGCTTTTGCTGTTGTTTAACAGTGATCTTGTTTAAAGTGCAGATACTAATATCATCTAAAATTACAAATAAAAAATAAATAAATAATGAATAATAAATAATGAAGGATGATAAAGAATAAATAAATAATAAATAAATGAAGAAAAAAAGAAATGTTGAATTTGGTACATATTACCCTTCCTTACTGCAGACTAGATGAGTGGTTACCTATTAAGAGCCAGCCACTTCAAAATACACTTAATTGATGTAACATCATTTATACCAGGAAAGATGTGTGCCCTCGTTTTGATTTGCCATGAAAGTTCATCCATCTCCAGGAGGATTTGCCAGGCTCCACCTCTAATGTCAAATTCCCTATGTTCTAATATTATGTAACTGAAGGAGTGATCACCATACTCCATAATATGCCTAGCTAAGGCATTAGTACTATCTATCCTTCCTACTAATGGCATACTGATACTAGATTTGAATCTACGCTCAGTCTTGCCTATGTAGAAGGCTTTACAGAAATTACACTTAGCAGCATAAATGATGCCTTTAGTTTGGCAATTGTAATGGTTGTTAATCTTATAAACAATATTGTTGAGACTAATATGGCTACAGACCTTGACATGTCGGCACTGGGCACATGTACCACATTTGAACATGCCATGTGGTCTGTTAGAATGCTGCTTCTTTATCTTGTTTTGTAAAATACTTTTCAAGTTATTTCCTCTACTATATGTTATTTTTGGGCCATTAATTAAACTTCTAGCTATACACTGATCTGTTCTAATTAAGTCCCAGTTTTTAAATAACACTTCCTTGATTAGCTGGCGATCTAAAGAGAAAGTGTGTAGGAAACTGATAGTATATTCTGATTTAGTCCCTAGAACAGTATCCAGCGTGTCAGTTGTTTCTAGGTTATCTTCCTGGGAGGTAGTTATCTGCCCTGAAGAATGATCCCCTAAAAGGGGAATGAAGTAACCTTGCTCTCGCTTACTAGTGACCTCATTTATGAGTTTAAAAATTAGGCTGGATGGATACCCTCTATGAACGAACATGCTCATGAGTGTTAAACATTCAGAATGAAAATCGTGTAAGTCTGTGATCATACGGGCAGCCCTAACCAACTGTCCTTTAATTACTGCTTTCTTTTGACGAAAGGGATGGCTGCTGGTAAAATGAAGAAAAGAGTTTGAGTATGTGGGCTTCCTGTAAATTAGGCTCTTATACCTACTGTTATTACTATCCTTGATCAATAATACATCCAAATAATTAACTTGAATGTCACCTATACTATATGTAAACTCTAAAAAGTCAGTGTATTGTGAAATTCTGTTGATAAATGTAGGAATAAGTTCTCTATTACCTTTCCACATACAAAATATGTCATCCTGGTACCTAGTGTACCAAGTGACATATTTTTGAAACCACTCATCTTTAAAGAGCATGTTCGTCTCCCAAAATGCCATAACTGCATTGGCAAATGAGCCTCCGCATGGAGAACCCATTGCCACACCTGAAGATTGTACAAAAAAGTGGTTCTCAAACATAAAAAAGTTATTGGCCAAAACAAGCTCAAGTAGCGTCTCTATTAAGTTTATGCTGTTATGATTACTTCCTTTTCTTAACATAAATTCTCTCACCCAATTCACCCCTGTAGTTTGGGGGATGACTGTATATACAGATCTTTGACATCTATTGTCAAGAAAAGGACATCCTTTGAAAAAGCTTGCTTACTTACTATCCAGGAAGCTCCATGAGTCCTTACATATTTGGGCCTCACTTATAATTAATGGTTTGAGAACAGAATCAATATATTTGGCACTTGCATATGTGATCGAGCCTCTCCCATCCACTATAGGTCTAAATGGTGGGGCATACAGCCTCTTATGCAGTTTAGGAGTGCCAAAAAAGGCTGGAATTCTAGGTGCCGCCATTGATAAATATTTATGGGTATCCATATCAATGGAACCTTCTAGGAATAAATCATTTAGAGTTTCCCTAATCTTACTATATGCTACGTTGACCTTGTTCAATGTCACCTGCATATAAGAGGGAGTTTCTAGATGTTTGAATATATAGTCAACATAGGTGCAGTGATCCATAAATACAAGACCTCCCCCTTTATCTGGTTTCATTACCCTGATGTTACATTCTTTCAATAAATTAATGAAATCCTGTTCCAAAAAGGTGATATTATTGATGTATTTATGCCGTCTATGTGTCACATTGTTGTTGATGGCCCAGAAATCAACTTCGCACATTTTTTCAAACGTGTGCAGAGTAGGGTGGAGAGGAGGGTTGTAAGAACTAGAGATTCTTAATGCATTAGTTATGGGCAAGTTATTACCCATCAATAGATTCAAATTAAGCTTACGGACAAAGACTTTCAAATCAATAACAGTTTTTACAATATCCATTTTGCAACTAGGAACAAAAGATAAGTCTTTCGATAAAAAGTCTACCATGTCTTGTTGAATCTCAAGAGAAGTATAGTTGTAAATGGTAAAGTCACCAACACTGCTTTTGTGCAGGTGTGGTTCTATACCAAAATTAAAGTTATAAACTATCTCCTGCGTGGTCTCCTCTTGTTCCGCCTGTTGTTCTGCTGTGGGAATCGATATCGGTTGTTGGTCGTCGCCCTGGAATTGCCCACTTGATAAAAATCCTGTTGGTTTTCATGGATTTGGGGTGCCCTGTCTTGAATGTTATGTTCTACACAATTCTGGCATTCCCGTGGGTGGGCATGTTGTTCAACAGAACCTTCTTGAAAGTTATTGTTATTATTATTGTTGTTAGTATTAAGCCTAGGGCTCCTCCTTAAAAACTGCCTTTGCTGGTTAGGAACATCAGTACTACTGTTGGAATTAGTCTGATCCAGCTCGAGGATACCTTGGCCAGGTTGTAAATTAGCATTAAGTCTCCATGGGGCTTTGTTGGAAAGTCTAGGATATGCCTGCTTATTAGCATAGTCTTTAATGTCTGTGGCTATTTTCTTCTTTTTGGTTAAGAGGAGCTTTTCAATAGTGGCATCAGTGCTTGAAAATATTCTACAGTATTCATATTTATACCTCAGGAATTCTGCATCCGACTTTATTTAGTTTTCAAGTTTTTCAAGATCAATTTTAAGACTAGAAATGTCTTTAGTATAAAACAAAATAAGTGCTTGCAAGAATTCCTGACCTTGTTTATCGAATAATTCTATCAATTCATGATAGAAAATGCTGTCATCCATCAAGCCTGCTGGGAAGCGCCATTGGCGTAACCCTTTTGGAATGATTTTATTACGGATGCATTCTTCAAGATATGACACCTCTAATTGTAATTTTTTACATTTGAATAGCTTTACATCAAAAACCTTGATTTTGTTTGGTAAGCTGTTATTCACTTCTTCATTGGATACAGTCAATGTTGTACTAGAATTATTAATGTCTCCAAAAGAAATGTTTTTATCTAAAAAGTTATTCATTACTGGAATAATTCCACTAGTAGTTGGGAAATTATTCCTGCCTGCAGCTTGAGGAACTGCAGCATTATTACCATTAGATACAGGCGTTTCAGCAGTGCCATTAATGTGATTCAACTCACCATTTCCACCAGCTGCATTGTTATTATGTCCTTCATCTCTGTTTACCACTGGGTTACCAGCTGAACTCTGCTGATTTAAAGCCCTGTTCTCACCCGAAATACTTTGAACATTGATAGAATCCACTTTCTGTGAGAGAGAGTCCACATGACCTAGTAAAGCCCGGACTAAAGCAGTAAGGTTGCCAATACTGTTGTCACGATCTTCATTCAAGTTATCCACTTGAGTAAACATACTCTGAGAAGCATCTCCGGTCCTGTTTGCCATAAAGAAACTACGAACCACTTCACCAAACAAACAAGCAAAAAACTGTTAAAACGAACCAGGAACAATGAGAGAAGTTCTTCTGTATGTTGAAAAATCCAAGTATTTATTATACTGTTAAAACGTTAGCGTTCGATTTAAAAGTGTATATGAGATAAACGCTTTCAGCAAAATAAGTATCTCGCCTTCCTCAGACAAACAGAATACTAGTTACTATTCTAGCATTTATACATGGTTTAAAAATTGATAACCAATCAGCATGTAGTGCATTTCCTAATTAAGTTTTCACCATGACAACCTTAAACAAGAAAATGCTTTTACCAGTCTTACTCAACTTGACACATATTTAAAACACAAAAGCACCTTGTTTCTTATGCTTTTGCTGTTGTTTAACAGTGATCTTGTATAAAGTGCAGATACTAATATCATCTAAAATTACAAATAAAAAATAAATAAATAAATAAATAATGAATAATAAATAATGAATGATGATAAAGAATAAATAAATAATTGATCTATTGATCATCTCTATGATAATTTTTTCCATGGCTTTACATATACGACTAGTGAGACTTATGGGTCTGTAGTTTCCAGGGTCTGTAGATGGCCCACCTTTTTGCAGAGGGATGACTGTTGCCTTTCTCCATTCATGAGGCACGAAGCCTTTTTGGAGGCTGCAGTTAAATAGTAATTCCAGAGGCCCCGATGGGTCATGCTTCATGCTATTTAGAATGCATCCTGGGATATTGTGTGGGCCTATTGATGCAGTGTTCTTGGTCTTAGACAGAGCATTCAGGACCTGTTCCCTAGTGATAGTAGGGAGAGTTATATTTGATTATATTTCCTAAGGGAAGGTTGAGGGGGAAAGAGGGAGCTGAATTTATCAGCCAGGTGATTTGCTACATCTTCTGGCTCAGTATAGGTGGCTCCATTTACAATGAGCTCTGCACACAGTTGTGTATTGCCTTTGAGGTTGTGGACATAACTAAAGAATGCTTTGTGGTTGTCCTTGGTCTGGGAGGGCAAACTTACCTCAAATTTGGCTTTGGTAGACTTTATTTGTCCTTTGAGTGGTTTGTTTAGTTTGATGAGAGTGCTTTTATCCTGCTGGGTGCTGCACTTCCTAATTTTTGCCATGATTTTCTTCCTCCTGTTATACAGCCTATTGATTTTGTGATACCACCAGGGTGGCTTGCATTTTGAGTTAGTTCTGTACTTCTTCCTAGTGAGTACAGCTGCCTCTAACCAGCTGTTAACATGCTTGTACAGCTTTTCTGTGAACAGTTCTGCATAGGCAGCAGTGTTCTCAGTGTTTATGGGGGCTGCAATTTTGCCAGGTTCTCACTTAATAGCAGGGAGGTTAGCCTTATAATAGTTCCTGAATATTCCAGGTTTAGCTCTGGGTCCAGGTTTTATTTTTACTTCAAAGGAGATCGTTTTGTAGTCTGACCTTACCAGGGAAGGCATTACAGTAGGGGGTGTGCAGCAGTCTCCCATATTAGTGGGGACCAGATCCAGTATGGTTGCTCCCTGGTTGGCGTATTGACTGTCTGGACAAGGGAGTTTGTGTTTACAAAATCCAGGAATGTCTGTGTATGTACATTTGGTGTTTAGGATTCCCAGTTACTAGTGGGGTAATTAAAGTCACCAATGAATATAGGATTTGGTTGGATGGTTAGTGTTTCTAATAAGTTTAAATACATGGTGTGGGTTTCTTGGGTCATAGACGGGGACTTATAGCTTGCAAGGAAGTGGTATTGGATTTTGCCTATGGTGATTTGAACATGTAGCAGCTCAAGTGCATTGTCCTGTTTGACCAGCCTTGAAATATATTTATTTTTGGTGTAAATAGAGACGCTTCTACCTTTAGTCCCTGCCTGTGAAGTAGCTGGCCTAAATGTGTGGAAGGCATTATAATCTTGCACTGTTGATGTGCTCTCCGCAGCGTTAAACCATGTTTCAGTGACCGTACAGACATCAGCATTCTCTAGGATAAAGAGAGCTTCTAGGGAGTGGAGTTTAGCATTGAGCAGTAATACCTTTAGATTTTCTTGGTTTTGATTTCTTATGTCGGAAGTACTTTCACTTTGGCATTGTCTAAAAAAGGCACTATGGGGGAAGAAAATGTTTTAGCCAGTATTCGAAAGCCTAGAGGGGAGAGGTGCAGACCATCCCTGGCAAAGCAGCGTGGTCTGTTGACCATCTTCTTCCATGCTGACAGATATTGCACCCCCTTAGAATGACACCAGAAACTAAACCTTTTTTTATTTTACAGATTTCTGACCCAATTTACCTGTCACAGTTTCCTCTTGCCTTATCTCTCCTTAAATTCTTCTCCCTCTTCAGTTTCACTTGCATCTTGCTATTCCTCTTAAACCCTACCAGATTGGTATTATCTTCTTTTGCCGATTTACTCAGGGTTTTGCTCTTGCCAAGATTATTTTACAGGCAATCTATGTTTATAATCTGTTATCATGTATATATGCCTTAACTCAGAAGACTGTTGTTAGAGTGGTAAAGCCACGCATGCATTAGCTTGAGAAAGGACTTTTGAATGCTTTACTGTTACTGTTCCTGGACATTTCATTTAAATACACTAAAACCACAGTCTTTTCTTTGTGGATGACCTTATGCAGTGTAATACTCCTCATTTCAAGTGTTATGATTTTCTGTGGCAGCACTACACTTATATTAATGTGACCTTATGCAGTCGAATACTCCTCATTTCAAGTGTTATGATTTTCTGTGGCAGCACTACACTTATATTAATTTCATCTGTTTAGGCAAAAATAACTAAGTAAATAAACAAAAAGTTACTTTTTCTTTTTTTCTGTATATGCCAAAATGGATAGCTTTGCTACCGTTGTTGTTGGAACTGGTACACAAAGTTAGGGCAGCACTCCTAAGAAATGTTTCCAGTATTATGGTATGTCAGTCTATGATCTGCTGACCATTTTGAATTCTCAGTGGATAAACTCAGATGTTCCTGTTCTGTTACTAATCCATCTTTCACATCAACAGCCCTGTACCATTCCTAGGATGTTGAGTTCATTTAAGTGCTCATTCATTTAGAGGATTTGTGATTGTAATCTGTAGTGGTGGACCAAAGGTGGAAGTCGTGCATGTATATACACTCCCCGTCACATAGCTGTTCTTGTAGTCAGCAAGCATTGCTCTAAAAAGTTCTGACTTGTCTGTAATTTCAGATATTTTGTACAGCAAAGGAAACCCAGCTTTTTTATTGTGAGGAAGCATGTGAGCACATCTTTTTTTTTTTTAATAAGGCAGAAATAGAAATTTCCTGTTAAGGAATAATTAAATGTAAAGAAAAAAAATCAGTTTTTTTGCACTCAGTAAAGTACTAATTATTTTGATTACAGACAACAATTTGTTGGGTAAAATAAAGACAGCTGTTACATTTGTGAATTAAGTGATAGCTGGTAGTCAAACAGTTGACACACATCTGGTCTATGCACAAATAAAATGTTATTTATATGCTTTGTTTGCTTTCATTGACTGGGATAGTGCTAGTAGACCTATTTTATAGTAGACCCAAGGCTGTATTTATAATAACAGAAATGCAGGATTGAGTCATACCCCTTATGGATATTTAGACTTGTACGTATTTCAGCATCCTTGAAGTTGACTGGTACCCTGCTAATCTTCAACTTTATTAAAGAGCTTTGTTTGCTCAAGCCTTTCAGTATTCTTTATAAAGGACCTTGGTTTCTTTGAGCAAATATTGTCTCAATAGTCACATAGGTCTGAAGCATTTAAGAGTATCTGACAGATTTGGATAGGGTTGCCATACCAACATTTGCAGTCTTCAGTACTTAATGTGTTTTTCCAAGTTGCAACTAAGTAATTGTGTGTTATGCAGATGCAAAGAAGTGTGTGTGTGTGTGTGTGTGTGTGTGTGTGTGTGTGTGTGTGTGTGTGTGTGTGTGTGTGTGTGTGTGTGTATATCAATCTATCTATATAAACTCTACCTACACACACGAATACACTTTTTTTTGCGTATTATGAAATAAATGTTCGTGTGCCACAAGAATTTAAAAGTTATTTTATTTTTCTGCACACTAATCCTATTTTATATGTTGGATAAGAGATATTGTACTGCATTAACAAGGCAGCTGTCAACATAAATACTATAGTCAAACTTTCCTATGTATAACATTGCTGTAGAGGTCTTATACTGTGGGTAATATTTTAAACCTAAATGTGAACAAAAAATGGTCAGAGTATGCCAGATTGCCCTTTTGTCTATAGCAGTTTCTTGGATCTTATTTTGATTTTAATATTATTTTTTGTGTATTTCTGTAATGATTCTAAGTAATGATAAGAAATTAAACAGTGATTTCATTATCAAACAGCCTTCATAGTGTGTTTAGAGAGTCTTTGGCTTCTCATATCTATACAGTATCCATCCGGCAGTGAAGCTGTCAATGGAAACTGAGGGAAAATGTTGCCGAGTAACAGAAGATGTGAAAGTCGTATGTGGTTAGCTGTTGGTAAACTTGTGTTGAATACTGCATGTGATAATATTATAAGCACTGGGATTTGGGCTGGAGATAAGTATCCTATGGATATTGTATTCCAAAGTATTTACAAGCAACTAGATTGTGTTTTGTGTGTTATTAAAAGTTGCATACCACTCATTTCATGTATTTAACACAAATTGTTATTCAAAATTTCAGTTAATACTGTTTAAAGAAAAAAGGCTTACAGGCAAAGGTGATCAGTCAGTTCTGAGAAGACTTAAAAGTGGAATAGTTCATTGTAAATTAGAAATCACAAGAAGTAATACCAAGAAATGTAGGTTCTTTATGTATGTGGCCACAAAAAAAAAATACCTTTTGTTAAAGCTGAACATAAATAAATGACAGGCTATTGATTTGAAGTTAAGTAGACACTGTTCCTGTCACTGAAGCAAAAGAAAATGTGCAAACCATTCATAAGGATTTTAGCACATTGAAGTAATTTGCCAAAATCTGTATGTACAATGCAGCATTTGTTGAGTCAAGTGTTGTAATATGTTTTCCTGTTTCCCCTTTCTTTCGTTTTGGACTTTTTAAAAGCTTTGTAAACTTTTTTTTTTTTTTTTTTTATTAAACCACTGCACCCAAATAACTTTGCAATCTTCTATCTTGATGTCAGTTTCAGTTAATAAGCAGTGCATCCGTAGACTTTAATGGGGCACCTTTGTGCATGTGTGATGGTGTGCCCATTATAGCCTATGGGCGCAGCACACGTTTCTGTTACAGTGCTGCTACTGAGGTAAAAGTTAACTGTATTTACTCAGTGACATCATCATAAGGAAAATATATAAATATATTTAAAACTTTTTTTCCCTAAGAAGAAAAAGCCAAAAACATTTGTGAATGGGCAAAATTATGGTTCAGCTGTGGTGCACAGATAAGCTATAAAACATCAACAAATCACTTTACTGTCTAATTTTTATTATTTAAACATGCATACAGAAGGTTCAGAGAAGGCAGGAAAATAATCCACTGTATCACATTCTGGGGAGATATAGTAGAAATATAATATCAGAATTACCTGAAACTATAGGTTCGGCCCATAGCTGAATAAAAAGTTTATAAAGCTTTTTATTAAAAACAGTCCAAAAACATATGGACGAACAAACCTTGAGTCATTAAATGCTGTGATGTATACACAAATGTAGGCACATTTCTTTAATCTGCTCATATCCTTATTACTACTTTGTCCCTTTCCTCTGTGATGCCTCCAGTCCAGGTGTAACAGTTTCGGTTTTACTGTGCTGGCTTGGGTGACGGGATGGACAGGGAGATAACTAGGTTGTCAGCAGTTTGCCTGCTATGGGTGTAGGATATGAAAGGGAGAGCCCTACCAAGTCCTTCGTAATGCTGGTTCTTCTGGCTTGTTGGATACTTATGGTTAAATGGGTTATATGAACAGTATGATTGTGCAGAAGTATCTCCTCACATATCCGTAATGTAGAATATATTAGCCTCAGCAGAGGAGGGCAGCTGGCAAGTACACACTGCAGCGAGAGAGTCTGAGGGCCTTACACCCAGGCCTCACTCCTTATCGGGCATGAATGGACAGTGTAAAGGATTTATTGTTTCAGGGAATCTATATCTCTGCTGGATTACAGATCTTCCATACAGTACTGAAGTAGTGCAAATATGGTGGTGTATTTATTAGAAGGATTACACAATATATTAAGTACTTAAGTACATTCAGATGTTACAATTTTACTTTATAGCAGTGGGGTACTTCATGAAACCGACAAAGAAACCTGATTGCTTGTATGTAACGTCACTAAAGACAAACTGTTATTTAAGTACATTAAGGGTAATTAGACCAGATTCATTTGAAAAAGAAAATTTAATATATTTCAGAGGTGAGCTGTGTAGCTGAGAAGAATGAACTATGACAGTCAGTATTTTGTTAAATTTAGTTCATGTAATTTGGTTGGTTGTTTATTTGTTTACTGGGGTAGAACACTGATCCTCAAAGACCAAAAGTATTCTCAAAAAGGAAAAACTACAGCATAAGAATACTACAAAAAAAGAAATGGGTTTTTATGTTGGTGCGAAAAACTTTACATAATTATAGAGGCCTAAAAGTTTTTTATTTCTATAGGCCAGTTTCTAGTTGCAGTTGCCCAGAGGATTATAATCAGATCAGTAATCTTAGCTAAGGCAGTGTGCGTAGTGTGCTGTGGTTAAACTCCAGTATCAACAGAAAAATGAAAAAACTCTTAAGTGCTTCTACAGAGTGAAACCTGACTGTCACACTGCTTAGGGTGTGTGTAACAATTGTTATGAATAAGCAGTATTATCAGATCTCATGCAAGGGACAAACAGTGGAAGGTGCCAGCCAGCAAAGAAAAGCAGCAGAAGGTAAAAAAACAGGTTTGTTTTACCTGTTCCCCATGTCTGTCAACTGTCCTTGAGTTTGTCTCATATTTTTGTTCCTTCCCACATAACTCATTTTTTTCCCCAGTAAATCACTGAGGATATCAGTCAGTCAGAAATTCCATTATTAAAGTTCTTCTTACTGTTTAAATGTTGACTTGTTAAGCTACATCAGAAAAAAAGTTTCTAAGATACTATGTAGTACCCAAGTGCTACCTGAGTCACATGCTAACAGAGTCATCTGCCATTTTGTCACTTGGGTTAATTCAGTGTTATAGCAGTTAAGTTACTTTACAGGCTGCTGGTCTACCTTTGATATCAAAGGGTCAGTCTGTACTCCATCATACCATGAAGTTGTATTCATGTTCCAGTGCTGATGTTGCAGTATAAACTCAAAACGTACTGCATTCCTGAGGTGTTGTCCATTGGATGAGAACTTAATCCATTTTTCCCTTATATGGTAGAACTTAGCACACACACACGCGCGCACACACAGACACACACCTTTCTCTCTCTCTCTCTCTATATATATATATTTATATTTATTTATTTGTATATATCTATATCTGTATAAAGAAGTAAACCAGATTGTAATTACAAACATTCCGTAAAGTAAATGAACTTTTACAAGAAGAAATAAAAGTTATAATGAGTGAATGCTATGGCCTAAAATGCCAAATTCCAAAAAAATATATATATTACTGGAGGGAGTAAGGGCACTGTCAACATTAAACATGGTTCTGGTTATGTGTTTTTTTTTTTTTTTTTTACCTCATACCAGTTCTTTAATATAATATTACATACTATGTTTATGAACTTTTAGATCAAATGTATGAATATTTGGGAAGCCCACAAGACACTATAAGTAATTCTTATGTCTACCTACTTGATATATAATTGGCCTAATTCAGCAGCCAACTTTTAATCCATTTTCTATTCTCATTTTTGGGTTTAAATTCCTATTTTCTAATAATCTGCTGTATTTATCCATATACCTGTTGTTATTACCTCTTTACGGACTAGTTAGTAAAACATAGTAGGACATTGCATAATCTTGCAGTGTGTCATATCTGACATTATTAATTTTCTTTTTTGCTGTTGTCCTTTTAAGTAATGATACATTTCTTTTTTGTGCTGTCTATATGCATCAATATTTTTTCAGGTTTTCCCTAAGATTTGTATCCTTTACTACATCCCTGTAGTCTTCAACTTCTGGTATCTAACAGTTTTGTTTTGACATACTAATCATTAATACTTTGTCACAATTTTAAAATCTGTACTTAACAAACTGTCTTTCAGTTCATGAGGTGACCTCTCTGTGCGAAATTCACAGTATGTGAAAAAGCACGACTCCAATCACATTTGAGAAGTGTAAATAACTTTAATCTTTTTCACCTTTTGTCTTCCATGTAAATATGTGGTTGTATTTTGGCGTTTATATCACATTATCGAAAGATGAAAATAGCGAACGCTATTTCATCGGCCCCAAAACATCTAAACATGAAAATATCGAACATTCAGAACAGTGAATTTTTTCCCATGGAAAAAATTTGCTGCTCCGAAACACATACACACAACACAAGCACATCAAACAAACAGCAACCACACGCATACACTTAAATTCCTACATCTAACGCTACACTAAACTAAACATACACTACTATCTACCCACTTACCTTAACCCAAACCCTAACCCTAAGGTCCGTCACTATCACACACTCACCTAACCCGCGCCCTAACCCTAACTTACTTAAACCGCCCCTAACCCTAAAGTCTGTCACTATCGCACAGATTCCTAACCCGCTCCCTAACTCACTTAACCCGCCCCTAACCCTAACGTACAAACAATCGCACACTTACCTGAACCCAACCCGTAACTTTCCACCACAGCGCTAAGAATAGCAAAGCCACAGAAACGGCCAACCAAATTCTTTCCCGAGGAAAGAATTCGCTGTTCTGCAGTTTCGCTATTCTTAGCGTTCACTGAATAGTGTTCGATATCAGAACATTTGAAGTTTTAATACTTCGATGTTCTGATATAGACCCATATTTTGATGGTATTCAGTCTCAGTATACATTTTCATATGTGCGTTGGCAGTTTGAAAAGTCTTGCGAAATGCTGAATTACAAATGTTGTTGTTCTTTTTTTTTTTTTTTTGCATCTGTTTTTTTTTTCTTTAATTGTTTGACTATCGAGGACCACTGTTTTCCTTTAGGTCCATTTGTTCACTTTGCTCTGCCAAGGTTGCATCTAACATTAGTTCTGTTTTATCTGATCAGTGTCCAGTTGTTTGATCTGTTGCATATGTAAAATGACCCTCCAAAATTAATAAGAAAATAATGGCAAAATCAGCGTAATGAAGAGAGTAATGCAAACTATCATTTGAGCAGTGATTCTTCTGCTGGAGATGGTCACCTCCAGTTTCCCCACTGTAGGTTACCTATATGTTATTAGTGTGGATTGCATGTGCATTAGCCTAGTGCAAGTATATTATTAAACATGCTTTATTATTATTTTTTTTATATTGTGACAGATTCGAAAAGAGTTGCTGTCAGTACAAGTCTGCCATGTTTCCAAAAGACTTGTTCTGTTTGTAATTTCTCGAAATCTTTTGGGTTTCTAATACTATAATGGGTTAAAATTAATGAAATTAGTATTGTTTCAGTCTTTGTTGTCAGCCAAAGGTGCTCTTCGCAGCACTCGCAATGTGCCCAGTAATGACTCCTCCTGGAATTCGTACAGGGTTACATGGATTGGTAACATATTTAAATATGATTGTAGATTCTTTTTTATAAGACCCGTTGCTCCAACTACTATTGGAATTGTCTAGATATCTTTTTTTCCACATTGCTGTCGTTTCTGCCTACAGATCCTTGTATTTTATGATTTTGTGTCTCTCTGTACACAAGACACTGTAGTCACTGGGCGTAGCAATTTCAATGATCAATGTTACTTTTGTCTTCTTTTCTTGGACCACTATATCCGGTTTTCTAGCATCTGTCTTTTGAACTGTTGGTAATGGGTGATGCCATGTGATATAAACTTCATCATTTTCTATGATGCTTTGTGGCTGATTTTTCCAGTGTTAATCAGCCACTTCAATACCATAATGATTGCACAATCCCCACTGCAACAGTCTTGCCACATTATTATGCCTTTCAGTATACAGTCCTCCTGCCATTAATATGTCACAACCAGCAACAATGTGTGCAAATGTTTCCAGTTTGGTTTTACAAAACCTACATTGTCTGTTTCTCCCACATGGTCAATGGACTTTGTAAACCAGCGTGCATGTAGCCCACTATCTTGGGCTGCCAATATTAACCGTTCATCTCTTGGTTTGAATTCACCTCTCCTTAACCATTCTTGCATTCGTTCCTGATCAACATGAGGTTCTTCCAGAAGTTTTCTATACTTGCAACTATATTTATGCTTTTTCCAAATTTCTTGCCTTCTTATGTGGTCCTTCACCTTATATTCTTTCTTTTGTTTTTTGGCACATTCAGTTGCTGCCTGATTTTATATCTACTTTTGGTTTGATTTCTCTTCTTGCTTTATGCCGATATGCTTCTGCTAAATTAAGTAGAGAAGTCTTCTTAGATTTATTCTCCTCTGTTTCAAAACCTTTACTACATTTGGGTCTTATGAGGTCAGCAGATATGTGTGGAGTCCCGCAATTGCAGATCTATACAAGTAATCAATTTCAAGGAGGCCCATTCCTCCTTCAGAACGGGGAATATATAATCTTGGTATGCACCGATTTGAGCAAATTGGTTTATAGCTTGGATTTTGTTCCTAGATATCAATGCTGTTTGCAGAATTAATTTAAGTATTCTAAAGTATTCCTTACTAAGTTTTATTCGCATTTGTTCATGTTTTACTGTGGATCCTTCATCACCTCCCAAATATTTATACACTCTCTCTTGCTCAAGTTCCTTTATTTCACATTCTTGTCCCAAACTGATGTTTTTCTGGTGCTGCAGTTTTCCTGCTTTAAAGGTTGTATTTGCACACTTATCAAGACCAAATGACATTCTTATATCATCTGAAAAAGTTTTGACAACCTGCAGCTGTGCTTTCAGTTCCTCATCTTATGAGCTATACAGTTTTAAATCATAGACAAAGAGACAATGGGAAGTATTTATACTTTATTTTCTAGGAGCCATGTTGTAGCCATGGCCTAAGCTGTTAAGTAAACAGCTTAATGGGTTAATGGCAAGGCAGAATAGCAACAGTGACAGAGAGCCACCCTGGAATATTCCCCTTTGAATTTTTATCCCTGGGATAATAATCTGTCCTTTATCATAGCTTAATTGCAAAGTGGTCTGCTACTGTTTCATGGTCACTGTAATGTAGTTGATCAGTGTAGGGGGTATCTTACACATTTTTAAGCACTCTTTTATCCATGAATGTGGGATACTATCAAATGCTTTTTTGTAGTCAGTCCATGCCATACTTAAATTCTTCCCCTTTTTGTAGTTCTCCAGTATGAGTTTATTTAACAACAAATGATCCATATGACTTTCCTTTATTTCCCTTTTGCTCTGCTGCCATAATTGAGTTTTCTTCTAAATGACTATAAATCCTGCCAGCATCAATTCCCGTGTATAGTTTATATATCGTCAGAAGGCAAGTTATTGGTTTATAATTTTTAGGGTAGCTTGCAGGTTCACTCTTACGTAGGAGCATTATTTTTTCCTGTTGTTAGCCAGGTTGGTGTTTGTTCGGGGTGCGCATATAAATAGTTCTTACTCATGGCTAAATCTTTGTGCAAAGATGTTAATACTTTTAACCAAAAGTTAGGTACTGCATCTGGGCCTGGTGTTTTCCAATTAGAGGCTTTTCTGAACTTTGCTTCAATCTCTGTGGCTATTACATCATTCCATTTCATATCCTGTACCTTTAAACTTCTTATTCTTTCTTTTACTTATTTTATCCATTTAGCATCTTTGTTATGTTCCACAAGATCTTCATAGATACTTCTCCAAAATGTGTATGTTTCCTTTTTTTGGCGGTCTTTCAATTCCTTTTACATTGTTTCCCAATTCTCTATAAAAGTTTTTTGGGTCATCAATAAATTGCTTATTTTGTACTTTCTCTTTATATTTATCTGTGTATCTTCTAAGTTTTTCTGCCTGTGCCAAAATTTTTAGTTTGTTATTTGCAATAGTGCATGATAATGCCTGGTCTGTTCTAATACTGCACATTGCTTTTATCACATCTGTCTTTCTTAGTATTTTTGTTACTCTATTCCCTCTTCTATAGTCTTCTAACAGTGACGCTTCTTGTCGTAATTGCTTTATAGTTTTCTCTATTCGATACTTCCATGATGGTATTCGATTTCTCCCCTTCCTTTCTCTCGCTACCTTTTGTTGTTGTGGTAGAACGTTATCAGTTATTAATGTAGCAGCACAGTAATATATCCTGTTTACTTCTGTTATATCGCCTGGATCTCTGTGGACAGTCCTAATTATTGCATTCATTTGTTTTATTAGACTTCTGACTTTTTGGGTTTTATTGACCTTCTGCAGTCTATTTCTCTCATTGATCTTAATATATCTATCCATATATATTAAATCAAGCAGTTCTTCTCTTAGCTCATTTTCTTCCAAACTGAGGGCACCTCCCTTGTTTTACATTTCCTGCAGGCATTCTATAGAAAATTCTATAGCATCTTCCTGTGGCACTTTCTCTTCAATTTCCTGTGCCATCTGTTCCTCTATCATATGGGAACTCAGTGGCCTATCACCCCCTCAACATTGACTGCATCAGTTTCCTGTTCCTTTCTTTCCTGTCTAGCTTCAGGTGAACGTTTATACTGGCTTCCTGTGGAAGACTCCAAAATATCTTGATATGGCACCTGACCAATTGCTTCCTGTTCCACTGGTTTCCCCTTAATGTGAATATTCATTGCTGTAGCCTGTTGTGGTGCTTTCGGAATTTGATTTTCTACACCAAATTTTTCACTTTGCAGGTACTCCATAGCCTCAGTTTCTATTTCTTTAACTTCTCCATTCCTAATCTCCTTTTCTACTTTCTCTCTTTGTCTTCTTATTTTTTGTCTTGTAAAGTTTTCCATGTCCAGGTTATTTTGCCTGTATTTCTCTTCAAATGTCTTTGGTGCTGCTCTTTTTGTATTGGTTAATTTTGCTTTCTCTTTTGCATAAGTATTACACTATATTAAATCTCTTTTTCTTTCCCATATTTCTTCTTCAGATGTCTCCTGATCTTCCTGTTTCTCCTTACTTTGGGGCCTTACTCCATCATGCTGTGGTGTGACCTGTGTTTGACCTTCTACACCACATCCTTCACTTCACAGGCACTCCATAACTTCAACTTCTATTTTTTTAACTTCTGCTTTACTAATCTCCTTTTCTATGTTCCGTCTTTGTGATATATTTTTTATATTGTGAAATTTTCCATATTCAGATGCCTTTGCCTGCATTTCTCTTCAAATAGCTTTGGGGCTGCCTTCTTTATATTAATTCATTTGGCTTTCTCCTTTGCATAAATATTGCATCATATCAAATCTCTCTTTCTTTCCCATGTCCATATTTCTTTATTATACTTTTCAAATATCTCTAGGTTTTGTTGTTCCTCAGATGCTTCTTTTTCCAAACAGATCAAAGTTTCTTGATCTATATACTGTATTTCACAAATCTGTTGTATTCATGAATGTAAATTTTCATTTGAGGCTACTGACAGGTTTTCTTGCGGAAGTATTTTTCTTTCCTCTAATTTCTCTGTGTATGCCTTGTATCTGGAAATTCTGGGCTTTTTGCATAATAGTAAATACATAATTTCTTTCTTATCCTCAGTAGTCTACTCTATCGCCTTTATGGGTGTTCTTTGGCCTATCAGTTTTTTTTTACTTTTGTGGACTGTTACTTCCTTCTACAACAGGGGGGCCCATCCTCTCCCTGGGTCTGGCTTGGCCACATTGTAGGAATGTTTCTGTATTTTGAGGATTTTACACCATCATTTTTTTTTCTATTTCTGGCACCACTCCGCCTACCAGGATTGGGCATTTTTTTATCCTGGGTCTTGTGCACCCACCTATCTCTCTCAATTTTTGACCTACTTCTGTCCGTGATGTATGCTATATAAATATAGTCTATATATCAGCGTCACTTTGGTGAGATTTTGCGAAAACAGGGTCCACTTCGCGAAGGTACTCACCAAGACTTGAGGATGAATTCAATTTCAGCACTACTACTCTCCTTTGCTTGATGACTTTTAATCTCTCAATTGCTCTCAGTGTAGTTGACTTACTTTAGTGTAAGGCCTATCTATAAACAGGCTTGCAGTGCAGACCAGATTCCAAAACACTTGTTCTCAGCCTGCTTTCAGTGCAATTGGTCACTTAGACTGAGAACAAGTCTTCTGGAATCAGGAACATTGTCTTGTATTGCTTTATTTTCAATTATCTACAATATCCATGTGTTTTTTCTTCAAGCATCAACTTTTTGAACTGCAGATATTTCATGATCTTTATTAAATTTTACACATATAGTTATTGCATTAACTTCCTTTAGTTCCATTTTTGTTTTAGCTATCATTTCACTTTAGTTTGGTATAGTTCCCTTAAAGTAAGTCTCCGATCATATTTTAGAAGAAGAAGCCAAGAGAAACAGAATAACCTAGTGATACCTTTTATACCCCATTGCTCACTTTTCCCTTTTATTTGTCATACTGTTGGCAAAAGCAGTTTGTGGTAAGAATGCTATTCACTTCAAGACTCTACTTTAATAAATATATAAGATTACACATTATAATCCTCTTCAGCAGGGTAGTTCATCATTCTCACTTATGTTCCTCAGGTACTCTGGTAAACTTTTGTTGTATTTTCCATAGTTAGCGTCATGTTTTTTTTCTCTTCATTTATGGCAATAAATCTCATGTGAGTAAAACTTTTCTTTCTTATTTATTTTCTTTGGTATGCATAAATGTCAACAATTTTCAGTACTGCAGTCTATTTTCTTGTTAACCTAATAACCGTTGCTTTTACTTCTGTTATCAGTATTTTTCATTCATTTTATTTAAAA
Organism: Protopterus annectens; assembly: GCF_019279795.1. Taxonomy (NCBI): domain Eukaryota; kingdom Metazoa; phylum Chordata; order Ceratodontiformes; family Protopteridae; genus Protopterus; species Protopterus annectens. The sequence continues at coordinate 1,149,024,637 of NC_056744.1, forward strand.
TTTTTAATTAATAACGAATTATTGTTGAAGTCTACCAATACCATTATACCACATTCCATAATCTTTTTGTAAGTTCATCACCAAGTCCTGTATATTGAATCAAAAATGTATATTTTTTTAGGAATTGAAGAAGCATGGTTCTCTTTACTTTCTACCTCTAAAATATTAAGCATGTTTACATTCACTGTTTTTTACAATGTTTACCCAGTTAACTTTCCTTCTGGATAATACTGTAATTCTCTAGACTTGAATAAAATCTTCATCCATTCCATTCTTTACATTCCATTGGGTTTTGCTCTGTAACTGCCCAAAAACTAACACTTGTAAATCCACTTTAAAGTTTTTCTGTGCCTCTGACTTTTTCAGGGTTTTACCAGCTGTTATAGTCTTACTGAATTACTTCATCATGTCTTACTTTTTTTTTTTTACAAGAATGTATAGCAGTTCTTATATAAAGTTTTTGTTTTGCTTCTACCTTTTGTTCTTTTCTCCCCTGTATAATTCATAAGATAACATTTTCTAGGTATAGTATACAAATACTTTCACAATCCTTTCTCAGATGTCCATTTTGTAGCATTCTGTCCAGTCATGTATTATTAGTCTGTTCAAGGTCATGAGGATCCAGATCCTGTCTCAGCAATTTGCACATGTAACGCAGGAAACAGTTTTAGATAGGATACCAGTCCAATGTAGGACGCAGACAGTCACACAAACAAAAATTCACATATGCACCACTAGAGGCAATTTGAACACCACTACTTCTCCCAGCTTTGCATCCTTTAGATGTGTATGTAGGAACAATTTGAATATCACAACTTGTACTCTGCAGTGCATACCCCTGTGTCCCCCTGTGGTGTGGGAAGAGGCCTTTGTAAAAACCCACAAGGATATAGGAAGGCTATTCAGACTCTACACATAAGCACCCCAGCCAAGAAATGAATCGGAGAACCAAGCTGTATGAGGCAACAGAACATTTCTTTTATTTTAACATTTATTTCTTTATTAACTTCCTTGTGCCCCTGACTTTGCCAGTATGGTCCTATGGTTTTGGAAAACTAATTTTGTTTTAAACTCAGCATTTGCACCTATATTGGGTTTGTATCGGAGATTTTTGGACGACATTTTTATTTTGTGGAAAAGAAGTTTGTGGGCTTTGAAAATTTTATGGACTTCCTTAACCACTCTATTGATTTTTTGGAGTTCACGCATCACTATCATAATAACTCAATAGATTTTTTGGATGTGAATCTTTAAAAGAACTTGGAGAATTTCAGATATGAGTCTAATACATATATATATATATATATATATATATATATATATATATATATATATATATATATATATAGGAAACCAACCTATATATATATGCCTATATATATATATATATATGAATGAATGAAACCAGCCTATCTGGCAAAAGAAAAATTTAGTAAAAGGTCAGTTAATTAGGCTATGCAGATTGGTTTCAGATGGTGAAGTGCTCAAATTAGTGGTTGAGAAATTGGTTAGTATTTTCCTTGAAAGGGGTTACCCTAAAGATTTTTTGGACAGCACCATTGATTATGTTATGGAAAATAGGTGTGTTAGATATAAGCCCCTTTTTATGCAACAATGATGCGGGTACCAACTCTGTTAATCTTGATGGTCAAGGAACTAATATTCGACATGACCATCATAATTCATCACAAGTATTTGTTTTGCAATATAATCCAGGTATTTATTTATTACAGGACATGATTAAGAAACACTGGGCAACTGTTTTCAGATCATTGGGACTTATGGGTAGGTTGGGTCTGGAACCCAAATTTGTTTATAAAAACAACAAAACCTTTGTGTATTTTTGAAACCAACAAGAAACAAATGAATGGTCACAGTAATGTTTATGGAATGAAAAAATTTGGGGTCTGCGGACAATGCAGGTATATCCTGGAGGTTAGTAGTTTCCCTGTTCAAGGTGGGGCCTGCCAACAATGCAGGTATATCCTGAAGGTTAGTAGTTTCCCTGTTCAAGGTGGGGCCTGCCTACAATGCAGGTATATCCTATATCCTGGAGGTTAGTAGTTTGTATATCCTGAAGGTTAGTAGTTTCCCTGTTCAAGGTGGGGCCTGCCTACAATGCAGGTATATCCTGGAGGTTAGTAGTTTCCTTGTTCAAGGTTGCCCATATTTGCTTACTGTTAAAGGTAAATATGACTGTAATACTAAGGAAGTTGTTTACATCAGTTTTTGTGCTACCTGTTCTGCTTTTTATATTGGCAAAACCAATGGCCCCTTACGTATGAGAATTTACCAACATCTTTATGCTATTAAGAGCAAAAATACAAGTAATGCACTTTATAAACATTCCATCATGTGTCCTGGTTATAAGAAATTTGTATTTGTTATTCTGGAAAAGGTGGATGCACTAGATAGAGGGGGTGACTGGGAGACCTTAGTGGAGAAAAGGGAACTGTATTGGCAAGTTCTCTTAAATGCCAGCCCCCCCCAGGCTTAATGAGTGCATATTGATCAAACCCATTTTAAAGGTACTGTTTGATTTTTATCACAAAATAATATGTACTTTTTAGTATATAAACTAATTAATGCAATTTTATTATTGGCATTAATATCTATGTTTGTATATATGTCTTTAGTATTTAACATGCAGTAGAATTTATTTGTTATGAAGGTAACAAAATGTTTTGTATTTTGTACTTTGGCACCACCATTCTTAGAAAGTAAGATGTTGCACAATATGACACGCCTTGCACTTGGGCTCCCCCCTCCTAAGGAAGTGAAGTTTAGCTTTTTATGGTATCTAAAGGATGTGAGGTAGTGTATTTGTTTGTCTGATGATGTTTCTGTAGTATTTAAAATGAAAGCTCTTACATTTGCTTTATTAAAATACTGTTTTGTGGCTTTGGAGCACCGTTTCTTCTTTTTGCAGTGTTACATTTCGCTGTTGAGCTTGAGTAATGGTGAGTGTGGAAGTGAGTTGAAGAAGAGAGTACAGGCAGGGTGGAATGGGTGGAGAAGAGTATCAGGAGTGATTTGTGACAGACGGGTACCAGTAAGACTAAAAGGGAAGGTCTACAAGAGGGTAGTGAGACCAGCTATGTTGTATGGGTTGGAAACGGTGGCATTGACATAAAGGCAGGAGTCAGAGCTAGAAGTGGCAGAGTTAAAGATGTTAAGATTTTCACTGGGTGTGACAAGGATGGACAGGGTTAGGAATAAGTATATTAGAGGGTCAGCTCAGGTTGGATGGTTTGGAGACAAAGTTAGAGAGGCGAGATTGCGTTGGTTTGGACATGTGCTGAGGAGGGATGCTGGGTATATTGGGAAAAGGATGCTAAGGATGGAGCTAACAGGTAAGAGAAAAAGAGGAAGGCCTAAGATGAGGTTTATGGATGTGGTGAGAGAGGATATGCAGGTGGTTAGTGTGACAGAGCAATATACAGAGGGCAGGAAGAAATAGAAACAGATGATCCACTGTAGCGACCCCTAACGGGAACAGCCGAAAGAGAAGAAGACTTTTTGCTCTTGGACTTGGTTACCTGGCCATTTAAAATGTAGTTTTGGGTAACCTTATAAAAATAACCCTGCTCCCTTTCCCAACCAAAAATTATTAGGAAAACAACCACTGCCATTTTGGTCATATTTGAATTGACCAACTTTCCCAATTACTGTTTTATAAATCTTCATAGTAAAACTAGCTTCTGACTTGGGAGTTCTGTTTTAAGCAGTATACCACATTTTTTACATTTGTCATATAATTTGTGAATTTAATAGCAATATTTGTGGTGTGTGCTCCAAAGTCTTTTCACAATTCTCAGTCTTTTAAAGTGTACAACGTTGTTCCACATCTTGCCAGACTGAACATTTCTGAAGCTAGTATTATGTATGTAGTATAGTTAGATAGTTAGATAGCTAGTATATATAGAGATGTAAATTAAACTATGCAAAAAAAATAGGTAAGCTTTCAAGCAGCACTACTAAATGATCTCTTTCTAAAGTCCTTATTCCCATTGTTCAGTAAGTGGACTGTTTTAAGACTCATATAAATTGTCCGTACTATTTTAGTAGTTTTAACTACTCCAGCGAGTGTTTTAACCATGTCCACAGCAATTTTTTGTTGTTTACTACATGCAGAGCTACATTTATCAAAAGTTTCCCTATTGAAACTGATTTTTTAATCAACAAAATATTAGTCTAACATATTTGCAATATATTCACAGAAAGGAAAAAATTCAACATCCCATAATGTTATACAATGTTAGGAATACAAAAATCATTAATGTAATCTTGTACAAATAACACATTAAGAGTCTTGGTATTTCAATAGCAACAATTCAAAGCTGTCCCAACCACTAACCATTTATATTCCTCATCATGAAAAGTGTTTTAGCTTAAAATATAAATACATACTTGCATGTGTGTAAAGCTTAAAGTCCAATCTGAACCTTTTACTTAAAGGACAAATCTATTGCTTCAGAAAATAAGAGTCCTGCAATCAGAGAATAAAAGTCCTTTGTTATTACGCTTTTTAATTTTAGAAGCAGTTTTCCAGAAACACAGCTTACGCTGTCTCTTCATAGCATCATAGGAGATTAGTAGGCTAATGGCCCTGGTGCCCTTGCAAGGCTAGTCAAGAGTTTATCCCAAAAAAAAAAAAAAAAGAAACCTCTCTCAGCACCCGTCACCCCTGTCAATGAGGGACAAAGGTGGAACCCCTGGGACAAATGTATGGTTTCCCATCCACTCAAGATTGCTTTTGAAGAGAATCAGTGAGGTACTCTGTTTGACATATATGGAAAATCTATTCCAGAGGCAGGTTTCTCTCCAGAAGGTTTTGTTAATGTATATTAGATTTAGGCCTATTGAGCGGGTAATGCAAGAGGAGTTAGACTTACTAATATGGAGCACCTCCAGTACGGCAGGGTCTGATATTGCCTTGTAGGCTAGACACAGATCACCTCTGAGCAATCTGTATGATACCGAGCAGAGTGATAGTGATTTAAGCCTGTCCGTATAGGATAGGTGTGGGAGGCCATGAATGCTCTTTATGAGATATTTATGTGGCCTTTCCATTTGGTGCAGATGATTGGAGAGGTACATACCAAACGGGGCATTATACTCAATTATATATCTAATAAGAGAGGAGTAGAGAGAGGTAATAACCTCATTTTTTCTGGATGCAATCCCTTTACTTATGCTGAACCAAGTAAAAGACTTTTCTGTCCACCGCCACCACATGATGGTTGAATGTGAGATTGCTGTCAACCTGAGTACCCAGGTATCTCACCACAGGCTGTGTGCTTGGGGGGTTGCCATTGATGTGGTAATCAGTAGGAGCCATGTTTCTGCCAAATGGTATGATAATACATTCTTTTCATTTAACTTAAGGCCATGACTTTGGCACCAGTCATTTGCAGCTGTGGGACCCTCCTGCAGTATGTTAACATCAACTGGGGAGTCAATGACAACACCCAACTTACAGTTATCTGCAAACTTGGTCAGCCACAGGTCCTTTGTGTTTGCCTGGACCTCTGAGAAGTATATGCCAAACTGTAGGGGTCCCAGGACAGACCCCTGGGAACACCACTAGTGACCGGTCTGCTGTTGGAGGTGGCAGCACCTAATCTGACCTTGTGAGTCCTATCTGTGAGCCAGTTGGCCACCCATCTGACTAGATAGGGATTAACACCAAGTTGTGTTAGCTTTTCGATGATGTCCGAGTGGGGGATTGTGTCAAAGGCCTTGGCCAGGTCAGGTCAAAGTAAGCTGTATTGAGGGATATTTACTGTTCCACTCCATTTCTTCAGTATTAAGGATTTTATTGTTGTTAACAAAAGTGGATGCCTCTTTTAGCATGCCAAATATTTTAGTTCATTCAGAAAGAAATAAGTTGATCTTTGCAGGAAACACCAAATAGACTTTAATATTGTTGTTTTTAAGTTCCTTGATCAGTGGTAAACAGGATTTTGTTTTGCTCATTACTTTGCTGGAACAATCATTTTCAAATCTAAATACATGTTCACCCATTTTAATAGGTGTGTTGAAATTCTTTGTGATTCCACTTGTGTCCTGTTTCAGAAATTGTTTTACTTGCAGAGCAAGTAAGTTGTTGCCTAGTCCTCTTGTAATACTTTTTTTCCTGACCAGGGCACATGCAACAACTGGAGCTTCCACAGAGGTTCCTCACTCTGTTTCCTACAGATTGCTGAGATGTGATTTATGCCTGGCATACAAGGCATCCCTGGATCTTGCACTGATTGATCTTTTGCTTATCTGCAAAGTGAAATGCATCAGACTAATAGATCTAAAGATTTAAACTTTGCTTGTGATTTAAATAGGATATTTTGGAGGGACAGGTACATATTTCAGAGAATCCCCATTGTCTGGAATAGGCTTCCTATCCATGTGAAGCAGAGACCTTCCCTAACCCTATTCAAGCGCAGGCTGTACCAGTGGATTGGAAATAATGTCTCTGATGAACAGTGTCAGCCATTAAATCATGCCCTAACCAACATGCACCTCTGAAAATAACCATTAAGGCACAGTAACTCTTGAGATACATTTGGGTTGCATGGCTAGGCTTATAAAGGGCTCAGTAGTCATTTGCCTAGTATAAACCTATGAACCAATTTTACCTATATATTTTTCTCAGCATTGCTGGATCCAAAAAAAGGTCTTCCTTCTTCAGTTTAGCTGCTTCCATAGCACAGAGATGTTAAGCCCTGACTTCTACCTCGCCAAATTAGGAGTGACTGTTGAGTCGAGTGTTGGGCAGATTGAGACTGAGTGCCTGATGCTGGCTTGCCCATCCTAGTGTGCTCACTCCTCCTGGAAAATGAGTGTCATGATATAAAGAGCACAGGCAGAGCTTGTGTGATTGATTGATTGTCCCAAGCAGCATATTCTCTCACTGTAGCCATCACTGAGCATGTGTGGAGGATGCATGCGCATGCTTCACTTGGCAGTGCAGCAGGCCTTTGCATTGGCAGACACACATCAGCCACCAGAGGAAGGGGCTATGCTTATATTCTGCTGGCTGCCGGAATGGTGGCTGCACTGTTATCAACTCTTAGGGAAAGACGGGCTTTATCTATAGTGGTGGGCAACATGATTGACAGGCATAGGGCAGAAAAGGAACAACAATTTCCTGCTTGCATTTCTTCTCCAGCTATTAGTTCCCTGTTTGTTGCATTTGCAGAATTGTCAGACTCACTGGAAAATGGTTTCTGCATCATTTTTACAGAGTCCACACTCTGAAACCTCATTCTAGGTTAATTTACCCTTTAGCACCTTCTCACATATATATTCTCCATTTTCTGGCATCTGCCGGTGTAGTAAAATTTCCTCATCCAGGGTTTTTTTTTTTGTCTACTTCCAGTTCTTTTTCTGCTGCATTTTTCTTATCTTTCTTCCAGCTCATTTTGTTCCTTCAGTTACAGGCTCACTTTCTTCCTCTGAGAGAAGTATAACTCTGCATCTTTGATTATGCACACTTTCATCCTGTCTCACTGTAATGCAAATGGGCATTGCCTTATTTATTTTAACTGCAACTGCTGCTCATGGCTGAAAAAGGACCTAGATTGGATCCATGCTGTTGGACAGGTAACGGGCAAGTTAAAAAACAGTGAAATGTTATGAGGAACAGACCAAAAATATGAGGCAAAAATCTGGACAGTTGAGAGGATGCGCCTGCCCAAAAGGAGTGATACCTTTACAGTCATGGATCCAAAGCTGCTCATTAGTGCCACATTTCTAGATATTTCCAAGATGATGAGATTTTTCAGACACTCTGTTCTCCTACCCACACTGCATATCTAGCCCTAGAGACTACAGCTGTAAACTAGGTTTTCTGGCAAATCACAGAGGATTGAAGCATAACATGACAATAAAACTCTTAGACTTCAATGCCTTCAGTTTCTTCCACTTCTTGTGTGTGTGTGTGTGTGTGTGTGTGTGTGTGTGTGTGTGTGTGTGTGTGTGTGTGTGTGTGTGTGTGTGTGTGTGTGTGTGTGCGTGTGTGTGTGTGCGTGTGTGCGTGTGTGCGTGTGTGTGTGTGTGAGTGTGTGTGAGTGTGTGTGTGTATGAGTGTATACCTTCCTTTTGGTTAATGCTTAAATTATTGCTCTTTCTGTATTGCCTTCCTTTCACCATTTTCTGTTCCTCCATTCTCATTTTTCTTTTACCTCTCACTCTTCCCGTACTAACTTACCCTTTAGTATTCTTCAACGGTCATTTTTCTTACTCCTCTGTCTTCCCCGCTCATGGCTTAATTCTCCCTTTCCACTGCTCTCTCTGTGTAGTATGTTCTTGTCTCTTTCCACTTTTATTGGTTCCACTGTCAGCATAATTTATGCACTTTAACTGTCTTCCTTCTGCATCTTTAATACCTTTTATAATTCTGAATAGAGAAAGTTCTTCTCTGTACATTCTGAAATGCGCATTCAGATCTTTTTAACTTGCATACCGTATATTGTCCGCTGTGGCGACCCCTAACCGGGAAAAGCCAAAAGACACAACAACAACCTTATATTGTTGAGATTTATATTCATATTCTTTGAACTGCATCTGTGTATGTTTTTTATAATGTGTTGTGTTTTATTTTCAAACTAATTGGATTACATTTCTCTGGGTTTTTATGTGGGAGAGCTTTAGTCCCTAGGCTTAGATTGAAAAAGGGCCATGTCTTAGTTGGAATTTTCCAGTTAACAAAGTAAATAGTCATTTAAAGCTGTTCACACTAATGATAATATTTATTATTTTCACATATGGATTCCCCAGCCTCAAATACTATTTAACGAGGACCCAGATCACTGTGTTGGAATAATGGTTAAGGTGTTTACCTTACAGACACAAAGTGCTAGGTTTGATTCTCTCATGGGGTAATTGCCTAGGTTTAAAATGGCCCATCAGGGCAGTTAGCCTAGTACTAATCTATGAGCCTATGAACCATTAATCTAGAACTGAAATCACTGTTGGAAAACAAGTAAATGAATTTATCCAAACTATGAGAGACAAGTCACAAACCACCAAACATGCAGATACCAATTCCACAGCTTTGAATTATGAAGAGAAAGGACCCCCCCCCCAAAAAAAAAGGAAATTACTGCTGGCACACACAAAAAAGCAGTATCCAGGGAATTCAGGATCAGGCACTTTACCTCTGCAAGTGGTATCCTTAGCCAAGTAGGAGCTTAGCAAGTTGGAAGTAATCTATTTAATAGCTGTAGAACAGTCTAATTTGAACTTTTCGCTTGTGTAGTAATGTTTTACTGTTATTACCAAAATATTTAATTATTTTTTTTGCTTAAACAGCTGTAATTTTTAGAATTTAGTTTATTTACAGATATTCACAATTAAGAATCAATATGAGCTGACTGTATTCTGTTTTTGCAAAATTCCGAACTTGCGTTGCTCCTTTTAACTGCAGTCTAAACAGTAGTTGGAGCGCTTTAGTTATTTTTGAGTTGAATAGTTTGGGGATATCCCAGTCAGTGCAAGCAGAAAAGGAGCAGACAGCTGTTTTACACAGTCTTTTGTTCCTATTATCCAAACCTCCATTCCTGAATGTGATGATGATAATAATAATAATAATAATAATAATAGTAACTTTCTGTTCAGCATAGCCGAGCTTCTGTAAATTTATCCTAGCACTGTATAGTTATCTCATTACTTTTTGTTCTATCCGCCTTGTCTGCTAGAATCAAGAGAATGTCTTTAACCTTTTATTAGAATTTTATTAACATTAGTTGAACACGTTGTTGTTGTCTTTTGGCTTTTCCCGGTTAGGGGTCGCCACAGCGGAACTCCGGTCCACTAATGATCGGCAGTAGATTTTGATGAACGCCGAGGTGCCAGCTCGACGTTCAACTTTCAACGAAGGCATGCCCATTTACACGTCTTTTTAACGCCCACCCAACCGCGGGGAGGACATGCAGACTCCACACAGAAGGCACTCCCTGCACTCCAGCCGAGAATCATGTAAACACCGCAAATCAGTTGTAGGGCAGACGGTTTTGTGTAAGAAGCACACTAATATGACAGGTATTTGGCAGTGCCTCAGATGAGATAAGAAAAAGCTCGCCAGAAAGCTTGCAGTGGTAAATGCAGAAAGGAAACCTGTATCAATATAATAATGTAGTGATCAAATGCTTATTAAATGAAATATGCAGTCTTGGAATGAAACCGTGGCACTGCATTTAAAAAAAGTTATTTAAAAATAAAGTAGAACTCAAACTAAAATAAAGCTAGTGACTTTAAGGACAGTTTAATCTTTTAAAAGCTTATATAATAAATATGTCTTAAAAAGTCTCAGTAAAACTCAAATTGTCAATGTTTGGCTGTGTCTACAAAATGATTCTGTTCTTGCATTATTAGTGTGATATGCTCAGAATCAAAGAATATAGCACTTGATACAGTTACTGACAATACAGCGGATATTTAATTACTTGAAACAGCAGGGATCTGCTTCTGTTATTTGTAAGACAAATCTCTTGTAAGATCTTTTTTTTTTTCTTAATGTTTGGCCATTATGAAGTAGACCTCACTGTCACCGGTAGCTCTCCTCAGTCTCGGATACTGGAAGCAACTCCCGATCCACATGGGAACTAATCTGTAACCTAAAGGCTATCATTTCCATTATGTGCAAGGTTATCATGGCAAGAAAGTGGCATGCTGAAAGACATATTAAAGCACAGCCCCAAAGAACTGGTGAGCTGCCTTTTTATAATCAGCTTATATTAAATCTCATCAAAATGTACATCCTTTACTAAGCAGCTTCAGCATTTAGCTAGCTTTCTGGTCAGAGGGATAAAACCATGACTGTGGCCTGGCTGATCCATGCTCATTTCTCATTCCATGTGGTTAGCCTTCCAGGTGCTGGAAGAGCTGCTCTGCAAGGAGTGACCTTTAGCAGACATCATGGAGGGACAAGTTTGCTGTTCAGCCATAGGATTATCATCTGTAGGTAGGACGAGAAGTACAGTTTGTGTGCACTAGAATTCATGGTTGTGTGAGCACACCCGTAGAGTGCCTGCACTTAACCCTGAGAATCATGGGTGTCCATAGCTTCACACACATGACTTTACACCTTGCTTACTGCCAAGCGTGTAGGAGGATAGGAGCGTAGACCGTCTCCAGACTCACACTTGGATGTCAGCTGTTGATCTCCAGCTCTCCATTATTTCTTCACACGTCCTGTGATGCTGGCAGATGATGTGAATGGGCCTGTAGAAGAATGGGTTTTAGTCTGACAGAAGGTGATTTACTGAAATTAGAAAGGAATATTACCGGAAATGTCAAGAAAATCTGAGATCCTTCAACCCTTAGAGTTTTTACATGATGGTACGCTTCCTGAGCGTTTTAATGTAGGAATTCTTTGTCAGGTATTAAACATTTTTTTAGGCAGACTGGTCATTTTACTCACAGTATACTTCCTCTATGCAGATTAAGTTCATTTAAATATGCCTCTATTTTTTTTTTTCTTTTTCGTGCCTCTAAATTGATAGACTTGACATCTGCTAAGCTCTTTCTTTTACTCCTTTGTACGTGTTTTGTTTAAGCAAGTGTTTTTTATATAATTTCTGTGTTGCTTGAGTTACACCTTTGTAGCTGTTGTGTTAGATGGACTCCTAAGATGGTTACACATACCATTTCACAAGCCCATGCAGAGATATGAGTAAATCAAATGAAGATCATCTCTGATCTCCTTTATCAACCCAAGTGTGATAGATAACTAGATGCACAAAACCTCAACCCATCTTCCTTTATATTCAGATGTTCAATGACCTCATGAACCCTTCACTAATATTGTGTTTTGCTACTTAATTTGTTCCTTATGCCTTACCACCATTTTAGTGACAAAAAGTCGTTTGCCTACAGTGGCCCTTCCTACACCTTCTGTCCTTCATTCGACTCAGCATCCTGTTTCAATTCCCCATCAGTGTTATGTGTTTTCAAATCATGTCCTCACGTATAGAATGCATTCCAAGCTTTCCCAACTGTTCTTTATAATCTTGCCATCCAGCACCCCCCCATACACAATCATTCAAGTTACTCTTCTCTGAACTATGTCCACTGAGCGAATAGTCCAGCATTTTATTAGTCTTTGATATTACATTCTCACATTCTTCCTGGTTATTTAGATTGGCTATAAGCCTAAGCTCCAGTTCCTTCTACAGTCCTGTGTATCTTCGCCTTATCCCCCCCTCCCCCACTACAGGATTATTATTTTTACAGATCTGTGCTCTTTTGTTACAAAATTTCAACTGCTGTAAGTCATTTCCTTGAATGTCCCCACCATCCCCTTTTGCTTCCCCAATTTTCAGGAACACTTATTTTGCATTACCTGGGGAAAACAACCTGAATTTAGACTGAGTATTGGAAAAATGTAGGACTTTCATGGAATTTTGCTCTTTTCAACCAGAGCACTCCTTCACCATAATTTATGTTGTTTGCTTATGTATTATCTTAGAATCTGTTTTTTCACACACACATATATAATGGAGTCATGCTAATAGCCAGAAATTATAATTAAAAATCAGTTGTTGGATTTCAGCTCAACCCGAGTCTCTTCAGAGCTCTCCTCGGACTGTCCCCACCATACTGTACCACTTCCTCAGTCATCAGTGCTGCTAGTGTGTTACTTAACACCATGGTCGAACGTGGTGTGCAACATAAATGCATGTGAGTAGTTCGCATTCAGGGATGCCAAGTACTACGTTTCCTGACTGCAGACCCTGCAGTGCAGCACAGTTACAGAGGGACACCAGTCAGTTATATAGCCCTGATCTTGAAAGCAGCAGAATAGTTGGTTGTACAACAGATTACGGCCTGTAAGCAGACTTTATCTGCAAAAAAGCACTGGGCCATATGGCCACATTTTTGACAATGAAGCAGAAAGGACATGGTACTTTTACTCAATTTACCTTTAAGTGAGCCATGATATAACTAGCCCATTCAGTAAAATGCCCAGTGATCAATGCCTGTTATTCATATGAAGGACAATGTGCCAACACTTCCCATGTATGTCTGCACACCCTGAAACAGTTCAATTAACTTTAAGATCACAGAACCTTCTAGTAAGTTGTCAGAGTCATGTAAGTGAAGCTGGTGATAAAATGTGGTAGTCAGATGGCAGTTAACTGTAAGAGAAGTCATCCATGTAAGTAAATAGAAAACAGATGTGTCACTTAGTATTCATGTTCATGTATGTATAGGCAAAGCTTTTATATATATATATATATATATATATATATATATATATATATATATATATATATATGTGTGTGTGTGTGTGTGTGAGATTTTATATATGTAGATGCACAGGCTACCATGGTTTTCATCCTACCTGTATCCCCTGCTCCCCAACATTGCACTTAGTCTGCTCTGTTTTTTGTGTCCAAGTACTCTGCTGTGATACACGGAACACTGACTATAACTCAGTATGCTGCATATGTTTTGTGATGCACCAAGCAGCTATGTTCAGCTGTACTGTTCTGTCTCGCAGTACTGCAGGCAGGATGGCCACTTTGACTCCATCAGCCTGAAAAGAGGTGAATCAAAGGGTTAAGGAGTTCTGAGACGTTATTTATTATTAATATGCATTAATGTTTTGCATTCCATTAATAATTTATTTCTTAGTTAACATTTTAACTATAACCTTTAAAACAAGAACTGCTTTTTAAAAGTATCCCTTTGGCATATAAAACACAGTTGACATTTGATGTGCTAACAAATTATGAGATACGGGTGTTAGTGGGCTTAGTACAGCATGTAGTTGATGAAGCTAACCCCCCTTATCTAGGTATGTTTCTGCAACATTAATACAATCACAAGTTAAGCATACATCTATGTGAACCAGGGCTTTGCAAATGGGTGCTGAGCTTGAGAGAGATGCATACCATCTGTGTTATAAAATGGCCATCATCAGCAAGTCAATTGAATTCTCACATTTCTCTCATCCAAAGACCGCTGACGCAAGAGTGGGGGGAGTTGTCTATTTATTTTTTCTGACATTCATGACTTAAATGACTTGACTGTGATAGATGACTCCTTCCTTCTTAAGAATTTTCTCAGCTGGCTAAATGCAGTCCTCCCTTGCATGCCTTTGGCCTGAGTCAGGGAGAGGATGTTACACACTGACTGACCAAGTGAGAAGGTATTAAATTGGTAGTGTCAAAAAAAGATTGCAAAAACAGTAGTAATGAATGCCGACATCTCCTTTAAAGTGTTGAAGAACATCACCTGCTTTTTTTGCAGGGGAAGTACATTACTGATACATAATGAAAAAATACATGGACATCCACCATATTTACAAATATACTATGCTAACATATCAATAAATAAAGACCATGCAGTTTTTTTGATCTACCTAGTTGTGTACTCCCCTTTATAAATGAATTAACCTCTTTTGTCTTGACCGACATAGTTTTTTGCTCTGTTGTTATGAAGTTCACTGCTGTCAGTGTTACTGCTTCCAAAAGGGGCTTATTTGCTTGGATGTGCAGTATTGTTTTTTATGCTTGTTGAGTAATTTCTAAAATGGGTTTTAACTGCATATCTTATTGCTACTGAGAATAAAGTGTTATGTACATTGCATTATCCAGTGTGTCCCTTAGTTATATCTCTCAATCTCTTAGCAAAACAATCCAGACAAAGCCAAAAATAATGAGGGAGGCAGAGGCCTAGAAATAGGGACAGATTTTAAATATCACTCCTACAACCTGAATGATATGAAGTCAGACATTCAAATGTCTGCCATTATTTAGTAAGTTCAGTCATCAAGGATTTGCCATTAAACCACAAATTTTGTTTCTGAGGAACACAGCAACATTCTGAGGCAAAAATCTGGACAGTTGAGAAGTATGCTAGTTGATGTATTTTCTTTTCCAAGTAGTTGATTAGTCTCAGAATCAGAAATCATTTGAACATTCGTTTGTGTTTTGAATTATTTCCTCAACAGAGTTAATAATTGCCTTTGTTATTCCAAAACATTGTTTCTCATGACCTATACCATCATCTTCCTTGTTTGCTTGTTTCTCTTCTTTATTTCACAGATTTTTTTTTTTACCTAGAAGTGCAAACATTTACCTGTACTTTGTGATTCGTAGTCATTATTAGTATGTTATTTTTGACCTGAACCATATTTACACAAACTGATGTTGAATAAGGCATATAAAACCAGTGGAAAATGTTCATGCATCTGTACTGCTGCAGAAAGCTTAACAGTTGTAAGCAATGCGGCATGGGCATTGTGAAGTAAACTTACTCAGTGAAAGTCTCTGGGCTGTAATGTAATTGCAGTCCTTGAGTTAGCATGAATTTGAGTGCAGGCAGGGAAGATATTTGCTAATTCTGAGGCTGTCGTATATCAGAGTAATTTGCCTAGTCTGAGCAGCAATCACAGTGAGTATAAATACATTCAAGGGGTGTGGGGGTACATGGTGTCAAAACCCCCTGAAAAAATGTCTTAAAACTGTAACAGCAAGATTCACAATTGACTTTTTTTGTAAGAATTGCCATTTTCTGTGTGTAGAAATGTGCAGTATTGAGTTTCACACTAAGGAGCTGTGAAGTAAAATAACAGCTGATATGTGTATGTTTACATTATACTCTGACCTCCGAGCAATCCCTCTGCAAGAGGGTTCATTATTCCTTCCTTCATTCCTCTTTATCTGCGATGCTTCTTCTGTGGCATTTTGGCAACAGGATGTCTGTCAGTAAAATGTGGGTTTATAGTTTTAGACCATCTATTTAATTTGTTGCATGCAGCTGAAGTCCTCTCTTTAACGGTTAAAAAAAAATGAGGATTCTTTGGGGTACGCGCCTTTAACCTTGGCACAGGGACACTCAGCGTGGGCATAAGAAAGTACATGCAGCCTGAGGCCAGCAACTGAGATATTACCTGTCATGAGAAGGAGAAAACGCTGTATTAGGACACTCTTGCAAATGAGAGTCTATGCAGAATATTCTTGTACGTTATTCCCTCATTATTCTGCACATTAGTAAACAGACATATCCATTAACTGTCTTTCTTTACTACTATTGGCCCACCTTACTTCTTTTTTTACCTGACAGTCTTGTCCATTTTCCTTTTGTATTTGTGGAAAGGACATAGCCAGTATTAAAGCTAAAGTACTGCAGTATAGACTTGGAGACTTGTGTTTGTAACCATGCAAC
Organism: Protopterus annectens; assembly: GCF_019279795.1. Taxonomy (NCBI): domain Eukaryota; kingdom Metazoa; phylum Chordata; order Ceratodontiformes; family Protopteridae; genus Protopterus; species Protopterus annectens. The sequence continues at coordinate 1,149,040,813 of NC_056744.1, forward strand.
ATCTCTTGCACATTATATGTTCCTTAGAATGCCGATTGACTCACCCTAGAGAGAGTCATGTGGGCCTACTTCATAAGCAGAATTAAGTGTTGATACTAATTTGTTCAGTGGTCTAGGAAAACTTAAAACCTTAAGTGGATCAAAAGCTTTGATAAGTGATACAAACTTCTTTGCAAAGCAACAATAGAAGAGCATACATGTGAATAGATCCACAGATTAGAAGCTTCTGCAAAGCTGGTTGCAAAGATAAACATAAAATAAATGATACAGATTTAATGTGATTATGTAAGGTACTACACTTTCCTTCTTTGACTACTTGTACTTTCATTTCTGATCTCCATTATCATCATCATTCTGTGTATATCTGTCTCATACGTATTCACAATTTCCGATTTGTGGCACACATACATAGTGCTGCTACAAATGACAGACTCGCACATCGTGCTACACATACATAGTGCTGCCACAAATGACAGAATCGCACATCATGCTTCACATACATAGTGCTGCCACAAATGACAGACTTGCACATCATGCTGCACATACATAGTGCTGCCACAAATGACAGACTCACACATCATGCTACACATACATAGTTCTGCCACAAATGACAGACTCACACATCATGCTGCACATACATAGTGCTGCCACAAATGACAGACTCGCACAACATTCTGCACATACATAGTGCTGCCACAAATGACAGACTCGCACATCATGCTTCACATACATAGTGCTGCCACAAATGACAGACTCGCACATCATGCTGCACATACATAGTGCTGCCACAAATGACAGACTCGCACATCGTGCTACACATACATAGTGCTGCCACAAATGACAGACTCGCACATCATGCTGCACATACATAGTGCTGCCACAAATGACAGACTCACATATCATGCTACACATACATAGTGCTACCACAAATGACAGACTCGCACATCATGCTTCACATACATAGTGCTGCCACAAATGACAGACTTGCACATCGTGCTGCACATACATAGTGCTGCCACAAATGACAGACTCACACATCGTGCTGCACATACATAGTGCTGCCACAAATGACAGGCTTGCACATCATGCTGGTAGGACTTGTGTTGCTGGCTGAATGGATTTGTGAAAGCAGAATCAAGGTCGGTACAGAACAGAAATGTGCTAACAAAGGTCCATTGATGAGAGTATGGCACAGGCCAGTCATGACTTAATTATATGAGATATTTGGGATTTCTCAGTGTGTAGTTCTAATATGGATTTTACTGTTGCCTCACTGGCTAAGTCAGTTGTTTTCTTCACACATCTGTTCAACTATACTATCAGCATTAATGCTACTAGATTATATGGCAAGTTAGATGTTATACAGTTCATTTATGTGTCTTTGAAGAGATCAGCGGTATGTGGATTGAGAATGTATTGAAGAACTTTAAAAATCAACCTGTAACTAGCCATACTGAGTCATGACTGATACAATAATGTAAGACTGTTGAATTTGTACTGTAAAATAAAGATATATTGCTAAAACACACATTTTTTGTAAGGTTAAAAATAAATTTTCATGTTCTATGGACACGACTCTGTGCCTCTAGAGACTAATGCCCATTAAAAATGTTGTCATAATCTTTCACTTTACAATACCGATTTCTCTTGAAGGATTCTCAGGTGCTTTATCTGGAGATGTCATCCAAAAATCTGTATTAATTAGGATTCTTTAATCTAGTTAATTTGACTCCTGTCAGAAGCCTTGTTTTCCAGACATGTGCAGTAAAGTAACATTTGTTACCGTTTGCATATCATGTCTGACAATATAGGAATTTTTCAGAGACTGCCTAGAATGTACATTAAACTATTGTGTGGTATCGCATATAAAACATTACTTAACTCCTAGGCAGTTTAAACAAGGCCTCTTTCTAGCAGTCTGCCCTAGTACCCACTTGCCGAATACATTTCTATCTCCCTGATTTGAATTCCGTTCCATGAATTCATACTGTTTGGGTCCTGTGCCCCACACTTGTTTCTAGATACATCACAGTTCTTTCTCTCAGAATTGATTCCATTATTATCTCCACCACTGACATAGATTGACAGGATGAAAGTTACAAGATGCAGTCATCCAGTCTTACTTCCACCATTTTGATTGTGTTTAAGTGTTTTAATTTATAAAATAAATAAAAAGAGCTTTCACTGATTTCTGACCATGTTCTTCATACCAGTCACTCTTACAATAATTGTCCTATTACACTTTTGCAGCATTATTTATGTAAAGGATCTCCTGCCAAGGATAGTCCAATGTCTGTCCAGTATACCATAACCTTTAGCATTTGCAGGTGCCATACGTCACACCTATGCTCCCCGTTCAAGGCATAGTGCATAAAGGTGATGTATGGACACACACACTTCAGAACTTCTTTGCTGCCTGTCCGAACATCATCATTCATCGATGGTCTGAACGCCTTTCTTCTGTGCCGGTTAACAAGCTGTTTTTCAGGTAAGTGCCCCATTGGGGCTTTTTCATTTCTTTTTTCTTTTTAGAGTTGTTGGTTTCATGTCATCCAGCAAGGGAAAATCTTGGTGTGGGAAGCAGATTCCCCATAAAGATGGTCACTACCAGTGTCTGTTCTGACTGGGTGCTTTTCACAACCATACACAGTGTTTTGTCTACCAAGTGTTTGTCCCCAAGACTCTTCATAGTTGACTGTCCTCCTTGTTTATTTACTTGAGAACCAACGTCTAAAGCTGTTGGGTCAGGGTGCTATGACGGAGTCTTCCCATCCTGAGGGTCAGATGTCTGCCAAGAAAAAGGTCAAAAAACTCTTTTCTGATATGGCTGCTGTTCAGCTTCTCCTGAACATCTCTCTTGAGGCTAGTGAAAGCCCAGAGGATCGTCCACTTGTTCCTTTGAATTCCTCTGCCTGGACCCTTCAGAGGCCAGCATGGATCTGACTTCTCACATGTCCTCTGAGGCTTTCCAAACATCTGCTCCAGTTGTTGTGGAGGAAGCTCACCTGATCATATCCAAGGGACTGAGGGGGATTCTACAAATCTTAATAAGGGAGCAGATCCCTACTACACTTACTGAATGTCGAAAAGGGTCCAATTTTAGTGTGGATATCCTGCAAAAAAAGAAACAAAAAAGTGTATTTCCCCTGTAGTTAAGGATCTCCAACAAGAATGGCAGGATTTTACTCAGGGGTTGTATAATGCTTTAATGGCTTTAAAGCCCCCTCAAGGGGTCTCTCTGGCTGCCCCGCTCTGGTCTTCTGCTATCTTAAAAGACCTAGGGGGTGGGATTCCTCTGATGATAATCAGTATTTGGGGGAAGAGTCATTAGCCTACTCTGCTTAGATCTCTTCCCCATGAACTATGGTTCAGAGGAAAATAATTTTATTAGTTCAGATTCCACTTTAGAGGAACTTTCCTTTAGGGACCCTATTTGCCCATTTGATGGAATTATTAAATTGGGATTGTTCTCAGGTTTCTGATATCTAGAAGAGGCATTATGAACTCCTCCAAATGGAGTCTTCCAAGCCTTCTGCTGTTCCTCCAGTTTTGTCTGTCCTCCTAGATCCCTTTCAGCAGCTTCTGTAGCCACCGATTCTCAGCCCACTGCTCCTAAGAAGCCTGACAGATTTTACAAGGTGCCTGATAATTGTAAATTTCTGTATAAATGGCCTTCTGCTGATCCATCTTTAGTGTCTGTGTCCCCTGACAAACCCAGTAAGCTATTGCCTGTACTGAGCTGCTTCCTTCAGATAAGGATAGTAGGGCAATGGAGAGGCTGGGTATAAATGTCTATACTGTTGCCACCCTGTCTTTTAGGGCTATTAATTACCAGACATGTTTTAGCCCTCCTCTCTCCGGTGATTACTGATTTTCATGATTTTGAGGGGAAGGCTTCATCCCCTTCCTTGCTGGGTTCTATCTCTCAAATTGCCTACCACTCTATTAAATGCAGTTATGATGTGTCTGATGCTTCTTCCAGAACTGTTGTATTTGGTTCTGTTATGAGATGTGACTCTTGGCTTTGCCTTCAGGCTTTACCCTTCCAAATCTGCTTTTGTTCACAGACAGTCTTACTCTCCATTCAAGGGTAAAAAGGGTTCTAGACTTGTATCTCACACTAAATCTACACAGACTCCTGTTTCTTGGAAACCTCCTTTTCAGGACAAGCCAGGTCCAATCTGAAATTTGCTTTGCTTTTCCTTTGGCCTGGTTTCCTTGTCCCTTCATCTCCATGTCCCTTCGAAATTACTTAGGGATCGCAACAAACACTTGGGTTCTATCCATTATTCTCAAGGGGTGTTTCATGGTTTGGAAATCCCTTCCTCCTTTTCTGGGCATCCCTCAACATCCTTGAAAATAGCTTCCTCTCTTTTGACCCAGAACACCATTTAAGATGTGCCCCCCATCCAGGAAGGGAGGGGGTTTTATTCTCAAATGTTTCTAGTTCCCAGGAAGGAGGGTACCTGGAGACCCATTTTGTACATTTCTCAGCTCAACACTTTTCTCAAGGTCCCTTCCTTTCAGATGTTGTCTCTTTAACCTTTATTTCCTCTCCTTCGTCTTCGCCAGGCTATTCTGGATCTCAAGGATGCCCACCTTCATATCCCACTCCATCCTCTTTTTAGGAAATTTTGGGAGTTTTCTGTTTCTTCTTTGCATTTTCAGTTCTCTTCTTTGTCCTTTATCCTCTATACTGCCCCAAGTGTATTCACCAAATGTCTTGCTCCTGTCATTGCTTTTTGTAGAATGAGAGGGGGTTCAGATCTGTCCTTATCTGGATGAACTGCTCATTTAAGCTTTGCCCCCAGAGGGTCTGCTTCAGGATCTCCACTTTACTATTTCCCTGCTGCAGAGTGTGGGGTCCAGCATAAAACTTTCAAAAATCAGTCTTGACTTCTTCTCAGGATCATGTCATGTTTTTTCTGGTTGCAAGATCCAGACCCTTCCCATGCTGGAATCTCTGCCTGCTCCCAAGGACTTGTCTCTGATTGCCTTTTTCCTAGTCACTTCCTCTTTGATTTTAGTAACAGCCAGGGACCTTCTCAGGGTCCTCAGGACTATGGCTTCCACCACTCCCATGCTGCCTATGGCCAGGCTACATATGAGAAAGCTTCAGTGCTAACTCGAGACAGTATGGCTTCAACATTGTCACCCCCCTGGAAAACTTAGTTTGCTTCCTTGTTTCAAACCGAAGCTTCAGTGGTGGATTCATCAATTTTCTCTCAACCTGGTGCTTCCTTTTCAATCTCCAATCCTGACTCCAGAGCTCTTTACAGATGCCTCAGACAGGGGGTGGGAAGCGTCTTTAGGATCTGAGGTTCAGGGTCTCTGCCACCTTCATCACAGGTCGAACCACATCAAAATCAAGGAGTTGAGGGCTCTGCTTCCATCTCTTCAGGTTTTTCATAGCCTCTTTAATCCTGGGCCCCTGAAAGTTTTTACAGGCAATACCACAGTGATGTATGTCAACAAGCAATGGGGTACAAGGTACTACCTACTTTGCATACTAGCTCTTCACGTGTGTGATCTAGCTGTCTACTATCATGTGAACCTTTAGGCTGTCTACATTCCCTCAGAGTACAATCTATTGGCACACTGTTTGAACAGGTCTAGCACACAAACTTATGAATGGATGCTTCACAGAGATGTGTTCCTGGACATTGTCAGGTAGATCTTTTTGCCTCCCCTCTGAACAGACAACTTTCAATTTTCTGCTTCAGATTCCAAAGTCCTCTGGCTTGGAAAGTGGATGCTCTGTCTTTTCCTTGGAAGGGGATGTCTTTGTACACATTCCCTCCCCTTCACTCTGCTTCTGAGATTCTTGCAAAAGATCAGGCAGGACTGACCCAAAGTCTTGTTGGTGGCTGCCGTTTGGCACAGACAGCATTGGTTCCCCCTTCTTTCTCACTTAGCCAGGGGCAATCATAAGTCACCTCACTGAGTGGACCTTCTCACACACACTTATCTATTTTCAGTTGTCCAGTCTTCAACTGATGCTGTGGGTGGTGAGGTTTTGATCTCTTTTTTTTCTGAGTACATGTTTTGGGTTTTGCAGGAGGCCAGGAAGCTCACTACCTGAAAATCATATTTGTCCAAATGGAAAATATTTTCTGAGGTTTGGTGCCTCTCTTGTTATTAGGATTCTCTGTCTGTGGAGGTTCCCCTGGTCCTCTCTTATTTGTGTGATCTGCTCCATGCTGGGTTGGCATATTGTGTTCAGTTAAAGCTCAGATGTCAGAAATTTCTGCTTGTCTTCCCTTGACTCCTTCTGTCGCCTCTAGATTTCAGGTCAAACAGTTTCTCAAAGGCGTCCTTCATATTAGGCCTCCCATGAAACCTATTCCACCTTCCTGGGACCTCAGTTTTGTTTCTGAAAAATTGACTCAGGCTCGTTTTGAACCTGCTGCTTCAGCTTTCTTACAACATTGTACCTGGAAAACTGTTCTTTTTTAGCTTTTACTTCAGACAAAAGGGTTTCTGAACTTCAGGCTGTCATGGCTGTCACTCCTTTTTCAGTTTTTCAGAGGACAGGGTGTCTGTTTGTACTAATCCTTCTTTTATGGCCAAGGTGGTCTATGAGTTGTCCCTTATTCAGTCTATTAATTTTCCTTCCTTTTTCCTTCTCCACAATCTGCCACTGCGAAGATTCTGAACACCTTGGATTTCCATAGGCAGCTCAGATATTATTTGGATAAAACTAAAGTTTATTCGCAAATCCGAGCTTTTGTTTCTTTTTGTCCCAGGTCTTTGGGTTTTGCTGTCTCTAAGCAGACCATCTCTTCCTGGATTTCTAAAGCCATTTCTTTTTTGTTGTTTTTTTCATGGTGTATTTCTTTCCTCTTCAGTAAAGCCTCACTCTACCAGAGCTGTTGCTTCCTCTGGTACTTTTTTTTTCAAAGGGCTGGATACCAATTCCATCTTTGAGCCTGCTGCTTGGTCTTCTCTCCATATCTTTGCTAAGCATTATAAGTTGCATGCTATTTCCAGGGCTTGAGCTGGCTTTTTCAGGGATAACCTACATGGATTTCTTGAGGGCTCTTCTGTGCCTTCCTCCTCCCATGTTTCCTCTTGAGCTTTTGCACTCTTCCTTATGTAAAGAATACTGTAGCAGTGATATGGAAGGACACAGTACATGTGTGTACAATCTTACCATAACAGTAGCTGCCCTTCTCTTCACTTTTGCAGTATTCACTCCCTCCCTCTTGCCCCCTCTTCTCTAACCTGTTCTCTTTGTCCACCTGGCCAGGGGTTCCTCTCTGTTGTCTCCTCTGGTTAAGATGTTCTTTCTGGTCCCTAGGGGCATTCTGTTCCTCCTGGGGCTTTTGAGTTCTGAAGCGTGTATGTCCATATATCACCTTTATAACCCTATGTCTTACACAGGGAGCAGATTGTGACATATGGTGCCTGTAAATAAAAAGGCTTTAGTATACTGGCCAGATGTTGGGCTGTCCTTGGCAGGAGATCCCTTATGTAAGGAATACTGCAACAAGGAAGAGAAGAACTTTAACTGTTATGGTAAGATTTTACGCAACTGTAGTTTCTTACTACTAGGATTTCATCTGGAAAAGGCCTGACTTATAGAGCTCAAATTCTTTCCTCTTCCATGCTGAATAGAAGTCTGCCACTTTGTCAGTACATTCTCAGTATAACGCTAACATCTACATGCACCATTTTAGACCTTTCTTGCTGCAGGTTGTAGTACTTATATGATGCTCTAATGTCAATAGTCTGGTATTGCTTGGTCTGCTGTGGACCCATTCAGGAAAATTTCTTGTTGCTATTAGGGCATAATGAGGTATAGATGAGACTTGCATTGTGTTATTTAGAAAGGTCAGATGACCAGTTATGCTTTAAGGTATGTCCATTCCTCTAATAAATAAGGCAGATGCTCTTTAGGAGGTAAAGTCCACATAAACACTTTTATAGGTTTTGTGTGCTCCACTTATTACTTTACCATGTGGCACTCTATTCTGCCACTCTTGTGAAACAAGTGTTGTGTACTTTGGCATAATGATGAAATATGATATCTGTAATTCTGAAAAAAAACAGGTGGTTTTGTCCTTCTTTGGTGCACCATATATATTTTGTTTAGGACTGCAGTTTGTTTTGCTTCAGGTGGCCTCACAAGGTCTTTATTAGTTATACAAAAATAATTTACCTAGCAATGTTAAAGGCACTGGTAGTCCTAAAGCTTTTTTATGTTATCCTCATGGTAAGGACTGTAGGTTTTTGGTGAACGATGCGTCTGTTTGCATTGCATGGGCACTGAAGCTGCTTTTAAATGTAGGTGAGTATAGTATATAGGGATAAACTGAGGTAGGGGGTGCAGCCTGTCAGAACCAGTATGAGATGAAGCATTTTTTAAATATTGATATAGATAAAGCCAGAAAAGCAAATATTAAAATAATCTCACAGAAATAACAGCATGCAGAACATTAGAGCTGTCATACTGTAACATTTGTATATAAAAAGTGGACAAGTTTAGTCTAAGAGTTTCATATTTTCAGCATCCTTATCTATTTGTATCAACAAACATTATTGCAGTATTAAATATAGAAGTGATCCTGATAAAAACTTCTGTTATGTTGAAACTTATCTTTTTTCTAAAGCCTCATTTGCTCATATTAGGGTCTTCTTCAAGATGAATAATCAAACAGTCCAAGAAAAATTAAATAAACTTGCTTTGAGCAGTCATAATCTATAATTTCATTGCATCCAGAAATAAAACAAACTTCCTACTTTTTTTTTTTATTATTATTATTATAACTTCCTACACTTTGACTTCTGCATCAGGTATAATGTGTGAAATATTCCAACCTCGGAGACAGCCAGGCAGAAACATCTCATGCTGCAGAATGTAGTCACCTCATCATTTAATGAGCCCTTGGCTGCACTGGGCCGCTGGTGGTATATTTAGTCCTCAGAGGGTCTCCAACATGCTGGCATGTTTACTACCACAAAGTTTTCATATCTCCAGCATGCTGGTGACATGTAGTACCAGGGAGTTTTCATATCTGGCATGTTGGTGGCATGTTTTCTTTTGTGGTGTTTTCATGTCTCCAACCTGGTGGTAGCATGTTAACTACTGGGGAGTTTTTATGTCTCTGGCATGTGAGTGGCCTTTTACTACTGAGGAGTTTACACATCTCCAGCATGCTGATGGTATGTTTACTACTGCTGAGTTTTCATGTCTCCAGTATGCTGGTAGCATGTTTTCTCTTGGGGAGTTTTCATGTCTGCCACATGTTGGTGGAATGTTTACTACTGGAGGGTTTACATGTCTCCATAGAATGTTTACTACAGGGGAGTTTTCATGTCTTCTTCATGCCAGTGGCATGTTTACTACTGTAGAGTTTCATATCTTCAGCATGCTGATATCATGTTTACTACTAGGGAGTGTTCATGTCTTCAGCATGTTGCTGGCGTGTTTACTACCAGAAAGTTTTCATGTCACATGCATGCTGTGGTGACATGTTTACTACTGGAGAGTTTTCATGTCTCCAGCATGGTGGCTGCTTGTTTACTACTTGGGAGTTTTCATGTCTCTCTCATACTGTGTTGACTTGTTCACTACTGGAGAGTTTTCATATCTCCAGCATCCTGGTAGCATGTTTACTACATGGAGTTTTCATGTATACAACATGGTGTGGTGACATATTTACTATTGGGGAGTTTTTGTATTTCCAGTATGGTTGTGGCATTTGTACTTCTGGGGAGTTTCCATATCTTGAGCATGGAGGTATATAGTATATTTGCTTAGCAAGTCAGTTAACAATAAAGGTGTCTGAATGACCACCCCTGAGTGCCCATAAAAGATGACTTGCACATAAGCATCTGTGCATTGCCAGCCAAGAACTGCAGCTGCTGTATCATGTTTATAGCGACAGCAGTTTGAGGAGGGCGTGTTTACACAAGAAGAAAGATGACTTTGTGCCTGTCCTCTGGGAGGTCTTGTTCAATATATGGTTCTGCACAACTTTTTAAATAGTGCATTATTTACTGTAATAATTTATAAGGCTGTTATACTTGCGGGGGGTGCTGCTTTTAGTCCTCAGGAAGGAAAGAAGTTTGGGGATAATCATATCAGATGGGTAATAACTAGCCAGTGTATAGGAAGTCTGTAGCAGTCAAAGGAAGTGGGGAGGTCATTTGCTTCTGTTAGCAATCTCTAAGCCCTCAAAAAGACCAGGACATAGTCTATACTCATATTCTGTCTTCAAATTATGTAAGTCTCTACCCTTAGCTATCAGATGAGTACCAAGCCTAACACCCTTCAAAACCTGTTTAAAAGAGTATATAAGTAACACATGGCTCGGCACCTGCACAACTCCAAGTTAATCCCACCTCTCCCTCTGCTTCCAGTTTAGCCCCACCCTCTTATCTGTCTGTTTTTTTAAACTTCCAGTCAGTCTGCTCAGCCTTTATGTCTCTTTAAACTCCCACTTGGTCTGTACTGTTCAACTGCTTTATTATTATTCCCCTAATTTCAACTTGTATTAAGTTTCAAGGGGGGTTTAGAGTGACATACTTCACATCTCCTCTGTAACATGTGGTTTCCGTCAACATTAGGAGAAGCTTATTACAATTCCCATCTACTCTGTGCTGCTATCCTGTCATCTTTAACTTGGACTCCTAAAGGTCTGACATATGATAACTTAGTGTCACATCACATGACCTAAATTATATTGTCAGCTGATTTCCCATGATCCTACTAGAAGTCTGTTGTAATGAATTTTAATCCCATGAGTATGCCTTGTAATGTTTTAATACCAGCATGTGTAGTGTATATTACAGTGTTCTGTATGTGGAGCTTTTCTCCCTGGGGCCTCCGCTGAAAACTGGTTCTGTTGACCCACTCAGACTATCCAGGTAAACAAATGACAAATAAATAAATAAAATTAAAAACATTATTTCAAAGGTGGTTTAAAAAACTCTCAGATGGTTTATTACAAACCATTCTAAAAGTTCAGATCTTCATATGGGTGCTCACTAGCTGGAACCAGTTTTGAAAAAGGCAACTTTGATATTATAACACCCTCTTCAGAAATATTTAAGGAATTACTAGGGAACTCTGATGTTTATGCGCTGGAAGAAGCAGAAAGGAATATGGTACGGAACGTCAAGAGTCTGAAAGGCATGAATACATTATAGGTGGGAGGAGCATTTTATCCAGCATGAGCTTCAAGACAAGACTGGATGAATAGAGTAGATTAAGATGAAATAAATGGGATCCCTGTCCTCGCTGAAAGAGAAAAAAGATGTTTGGAACTGAATTCCTGAGCAGGAGGTCAGAGCAGAGAAATTCATACATAACCAGGATGGGCACAGAAGTCTAAGCTGAAGTGGTCAAACTCATGACCAGACATGGATGCAAAGCCGTGTTTGTTGAATGTTATAGCCCAGAGGGTTAAACAATGAGCTGCTACTACTTTCCATTGATTCCTCTAGTCTCCTTCGATAGTATGTGATCTTGAGCAAGTCTTTTAATGAGCCACAAAAAGACACCATTGTGGCTAGACAATTTCCCCAGAGAACAAGCACAACATAACAAAAGTGGATGTTTAGTAGTCTTCATCTTCCCATGATTGTGCCACGTGAAACCTTATGATCTGTTGTTGTGTACGGTTATTAAAATCACTATTGTGACTATTACTCGTGTAGTGAATATAGGTTTCGTCTTTCTGGTGAAAACCAGCTCATTTTTCCGTGACCTCATTTGTGGCCTTATTCACAATGTAGATATCTGTAGCAGGTTATAGAATGAAGCCTTCATCAGGGGCATGTTGTCAGAATAAAGACAACAATCCTAAAAAGTATTCTTTCAATGATGCAATTTACTACTGATAGTATGCTTCCACATTTTTTAAAGTGTGTGTGTGTGTGTGTGTGTGTGTGTGTGTGTGTGTGTGTGTGTGTGTGTGTGTGTGTTTAGCTCATTACGTCTTTCATGATTTGAGCCCATAGACCCAGGATCTCTTCTGTAACCCATTCATCTCCCCCCACCCCCATTATATAACCTTCATATAATCTACTGAGGTATATATGCGAGAGGAACCTTAAAGTGGTTTGACAAGGGAAAACTATTGGCCACCTAAGTTACTTACATTCCATGGGGTGGGGGTGGGCATTAAGAATCCGTAACTCCCTCAAACTGCAGGCATGCTTAACTTGTAATAAATGCATTGTTGATACACTGGCACATCTACCAAGCCAAGCACCTATATTGACTGCTTAGCATGCATTCATCATGCCCCTCAGATCCTGAACAAGATGCATTCAGGGCTATCTTCTGTCTGCCTTTGCTGTGAGAAATCCCAAACAATCCTCAATGTAAGGGAGCTGTCTGTAATCTACTCACTACCCCTCAATCAACCTGTGCCTCCTGAGCTTCTCGTCAAATTAATGACACTTAGGCTGGATGCATTTCTACTTGTTATATTACGAAAAGAATTGTTGTTAGTTGTAGCAAACCAAAGTACAGTAAACATGAGTGTTCTACTTATGTTTTTGCCTTTGTTCTAAGTTGGAATATTCATTCTAAAGCATGTGAATCCATTCTTCCTTGTGGATAGAATCAGTCATAAGGTTTTATATGGACTGCTTCCATGTATAAGACTTTACTACAGTAGCCCAGTTTTTGTGGGTGGGGAGTATGCCATTTTACTGCTTGACTGTTTAGCTGTCTTTTCTTCAAGTCAAGCGCACCCACTTTAATAGCATTGTTAGTGGATTGGGGTGAGGCCTGCTGGGAAGATACTTTCCTTGATGCACTATATTAGTTTGACCCTATGATTTACAGTATTTTGTATGCTTATTTATGATAAGCAAATGAAACTAAAAGTTGTTAAAAAGCTTTACTGCCGTTTGCTTCCAGGATAGCCACGTGCATTATGCGCAACTCTTTACATTGTTATCTTCATGGTTTGAAGTGTGGGATTTACTTGATAAAGTCAAGATGTTTGTGTACACCAATTTATGTCAGTAGGCATACTTAGTTCATAAAGTCTGGCAAGCAAAGTTGTATTTACTTGCTACAATTGTGCTCCAAATGGTGCAGGTACTTGGGCAAATCACACTAATGGATGAACATCTAGTCTGTACAGTGCGCCTCCTGCAGAGCATCTTGCAGTTGCAGTGTTTGCTTGCATTAAATTCTGGGAAACCAGCTCACTGACTAGAAATTTTATAAGATCTAATTAGAAACAGTCAGAAGATCAGCTTTAAAGAACATTTTAATTAAAGTAAAGCTTTCAGCTTTCTCTAAACATTGCTAACCTGACTCAGCATCTCTTGATTCTGGCATTAGTGACACAGCAGAATGTATTTATTTTATTGACTCTGTTTACTGGGAAGTCTGACTGGGTAATACCCATTTTCAGCAGAGTCCCGGGGAGAAATGCTCCATTTGCTTACATTGCATTATAGTAAGTTCCAGTTAAGAGAGTAGTTACATTTCTATTTACATCTGTACACAAACAGTTGCTACATCTATACATTCTAAGATTTTACAGAGGCAGACGTTACTAAAGAGAAGGCCCACATCCAACTTAGTGGCTTGTACAGGCAGCTGTAACGTATAAACATTGTTTTGTCATTGCAGTGAGTTTGTGTGTATTCTGTTTAAGGAGGGTTTTTGGACTGTATTGTATTGCCTCACAGTAAGACGCTGTCCGGTTCGATTCACAGCTAGAGCGTCTTTTGCGTGGAGACATGCGTGAATGGGCGTACCTTGGTTGAAGGTTGTGCGTCAGGGCTGGTAACTCGGCACGTAAAAATCGACTACCAATCATTAGCGGACCGGAGTTCCGCTGTGGCGACCCCTAACCTGGAAAAAGCCGAAAGACACAAACAAATCATATGGTGAACACAAAGCCTCAGTGTTGAGATGAGCATGTGCAGGACCAAGATTGGTTAAGATGTTTAAGCAGTGGTTTAAAACTATTGAGTTTGTCTGAGAGTTTTATTTGTATGGGGATACTGTTCCAGAGTTTAACATTGTATTGGGAGTAGAGCAAGTCTCTATTTGTAAGGAATAAGATTTTGTTACTAGAGTAGAGGCCCCTTGCTGGAGAGTAGGTCAGTAATAGGTTATGTAGTGCAGGGCATTTTTTTCTGGATGATGAATGAGTTTGTTTACTGTAGTTGTGAATATGTTGGGTAGTTGTGTAGTTTAAGCAAGTTTAATTAATTTAAGCTATGGCAGTGGTGGGTCCTATGAGTGAGACTGGTGGAGAATTTAGCTATTTTATTGAAGCATGAGGCAAGTTTATTTCTTTGAGTATCGTTTACGTTTGTTAGGATAGGAGCGGTGTATAAGAGAGCTGGCAATAAGAAGGTGGTGGCTAGAGTTTTTCTTGCAGTATCTGTAAGGAATCCATTGATCCTATAAAGGGACCTAGTTTCTGGTGAATAGATTTAATGGTGTGCAGTATATGCTGGTCATATTTGAGAATGTCATCTGTTATAATGCCTAGAAGTTTACTGTGAGCTGCAGTTTCAATTACATATTATTTGCTGACTTTGTGGGAAAAAAATCTTTTGATATGGCAACTGTTTGAGGTAAAAAGCATTAACTTAGTTTTCTTGGGGTTGAGTAGGAGGTTTGATTCTTTGAGCCAGGATTTTACAGAGGACAAAGATTTTTGGTAATGTCTTGAAACTTATTTATTGTTGAGTTTGCACATATTACTGTTCAGTTGTCTGCGTACTGAACTAAACTAGCATGGTGAGTGGAGGTGAGGAGGTCATTAATAAATATATTAAATAGGAGAGGACCCAGGATGGAGCCCTGAGGAACACCTGTAGTAACTAGTTGAAAGGATGATGAATAAGTTTGTTGCCATTTAAGGACTTGTTGCCTTCCAGATAGTTAACTAAGAAATCCCAACAAGAAGTACTGTGAAAGACCTACTGAGATGAGAAGAATGAACAGTTCCTGGTATAAGACCGTATTAAATACCTTTGACAAGTCTAAGAACATGATGAATACAAGCAGACTGTTGTTTCTGTGTTGGTTTATTATATAGGTAAAATGTAGTACGGCACTAGTGATGCTGTGTTGGGGCCAAAAGCCATGTTGTGTTTCAAAGAGAAGGTTATTTGAGATTAGGTATTGCATCAGCTGCATATGAATGTATTTCTCTCTTTTGGAGAGGGGGAGGACAATCACTATCAGTTTGTAGTTATTAAACTCTGTAGATGTGCTGTTTTTGTGCAGTGGTATGATATAGGATTTTTTTTCCAAAGTGATGGGACATATTTTTCTGCTATGGAGCTATGACTTCAGTGGCCACTTTTAGGTAGTCTGATGGTAATTGGTCTAAGGCTACGGAAGTAATTTTTAGTTAAAACAACATCTTCCTAATGAGCAAGGTAGGTACTGGACTAAAACTAAAGAGCTGTGGGTTTTGATTGGACAGGGGTAGAGAGGGGGCAGATGTGTTTGTGTCTACGAGAGAGATGATATTGATTGTATAACATAGGAATTAAACTGTGTGAGGATAGAGTCTGTCATATTGTCTGTTTTTAGAGATGGAATGGTGGTCTTGTCAGTGTGGAGTAGTTTGTTTATCTATTATCTGTTTTACTGGTGATGACCAAAAAAAGTTTTGGGTTGTTTTTATGTTTGTCTTGTAGGTTGTTATAGTATATTTGCTTATCCTGTGTGATGTGGAGTTTTGCAAGGTTTCTAAGATGTCTAAATTGCTGGAAGGCATTTTGAGTTCTATTTTTATACCAATTTTTCCAGGCTTTATCCCTTTTTGTCATGATTTTTTTTTTGTTTCATTGGTCAGCCATGGCATGGGGTTGGATTTACTTTTTTATTACCTACTGGTGCTAGATTATTTAGCATCTGAAAGAAAATGTTATTAAAGTGTTCTAGAGCAGTATTTAGTGGCATTGTTCTAAGTGCATTCTAGTTATATGGTTTTAGCATTTCATTGAAAATATCTTTGCTGAAATTATAAACAAATAAGCCATATAACAATAATACATTGGGTACTAGGAAAAGGAGAAAATGTAATTGCTTGGGTTTCTTGGTCATTGTACCTAGAACATTGCACCCTACTGCTTAAGTGTTACACATTCTACACTGAAAACCTAAAGTGAAATAGAGCATCACACAGTCAGAGCAGTGTCCTTGCAGTCTGTCTAAACCAGTCCTGATTATTCTGTACTAACTAACCAGTACTGTTGTCACAAAAAAGGAAAATGCCATTATAGACCACCTTTTGAAATGACTTGATAGGGTACTTTATCCTCAATACCTGTCATTTATTAACAAAGATCCAGGTGTATTGATGTTCAGACATCCATCAGGGTATGAATGTATCATGTTTGCTTCCATGAAGAATTCTATGTAAATTAGAACAATGAAGAAGTTAAATAAATAATGTACATATAGTATATTAGAAAACAGACAAGAAGCAAACTGGTCTAGACCAAATCAGTTTTGGAAAGAAAACACTTAACAAGGACATTACATAACTCTTCATCTACTAAGAATGAACCAATAACATTGAATCACTCCACTTTGCTAACGATTATTCTCACTTTTTGCATTCCACCGTGGCCAACATAACTAAAGCCTTTTAAGCAATGTACTCCCCTATCAATGAAAAACAAGAACCTTCATCCCCTGATCTATACCCTCTATCTATGTAGCATCCTTTCACTTCTCTGAAATTTCAGAAAACAGACCACGTCACTACATCTTAAATCCAGTAGTCTTCACCCACCTTCTTAGGGCTTGCAGCAGAAAAAATTCCTAAACCTGTTACTGTTATCTTTAACCTCTCCATCATCTCGGAAACTGTCCCACCAGCATTCAAGCACACCGTTATAACCCCTCTACACCCCTCTACCTAAAGTCACTTTGCTAATGGAATGAAAGATTATAGACCTGTTTCTGCCCGTTGCCCTATTACCAAACTCCATGAAATACTTTGTGTGTGTGTGTGTGTGTGTGTGTGTGTGTGTGTGTGTGTGTGTATGTATGTATGTATATATGTATATATATATATATGTATATATATATATATATATATATATATATATGTGTATATATACATATATATATATATATATATATATATATATATATATATATATATATATATATATATACGCACACACACACACACACATATACACGTATCTATATATATAAGTACTGAGTTCAAAATTGTATGTTAAATGTTTAGACATTTGTACTCTACAACGTTTATCATAGTTTCATAGGTTCATAGGCAGGTACTAGGCTATCGGCCCAAGGGCCTACGTAAGCCTAGCCAACAAGGTTCCCTGGCTTACGCCACACAAGAAAGTTATTTTCCTGTGCCACTGTCGAGCAGAGACACAGAAGAGATCCCCGGGGTGTATTTCCTATTTCCCATCCACTCATCAAGATTTTTCTTGAAGAGTGCTAATGAAGAACTTTGCTTGACATAGATGGGGGTAGCCTGTTCCAGAGTATGGGAAGTCTCTGGGACAGCAATCTATCCCTCCGGCATGTCTTGTTTATTGTGGTGACAAAGTTTAGGTCCCTAAAGCGTGTAGCTATGAGGGATTGGGATTTCTTTAGGTGTAGCATGTCCAACAGCTCTGGGTTTGACATAGCTTTATATGTTAGGCAGAAATCACCTTGGAGTAAGCGATATGCTACGGAGTAAAGCTGGAGTTTTTTTGAGACGGTCAGTGTAGGGCATTTGCTTGAGGCCAGTAATCCTCTTTGTGAAATACTTCTGTGGCCTTTCCAGCTGCTGCAGATGTCTTGTGAGATACATTCCAAAAGGGGCGTTATACTCTATAATGGGTCTAATGACTGTTGAGTAGAGGGGAACAATGACCTCTTTTTTCCTGGATGAGAACCCTTTTATAATGAGGTGTGCCACATAGAAGGACTTCCTGACTACTGTGGCGATGTGACTATCAAAGGAGAGACTACTGTCCACCTGGGTCCCAAGGTCTCTTATCACACATTCATTGTTAAGTAGATTGCTGCCTATGTGATAGTTCATGGGCACAGAGTTTTTACCAAAGAGGATGACACTGCACTTTTTGGCACTGAGCTTGAGGCCATGGCTCTGACACCAGGCATCTGTCTCAGCGAGGCCCTTCTGTGGGATGTCCACATCATTTGGGGACTTGACTATGGCTCCTAGTTTGCAGTCATCTGCAAACTTCATTATCCAGAGGCCTTCTGTGTTAGCCTGTACTTCAGAGAAGTAGATAACAAACAGGAGAGGACCCAGGACTGCACCCTGTGGTACTCCACTTGTCACTGGTTTGAGGTCAGATTTGGAGTCTGCAACTTTTATAGTGTGGGTTCTGTCATTGAGCCAGTTAGCAACCCATCTTGTGACGTAGGGATTTATACCTAGTTTAGTGAGTTTAGCTATAATTCCAGAATGGGGGATGGTGTCGAAAGCCTTGGCGAGGTCAAGATAGGCTGTGTGAACCACCTTACCCTCATCTACGGCTTTGGTGACTGCCTCAAAGAAGTCAATCAGGTTCAGGAGGCATGATCTGCCTTTCACAAACCCAAACTGGGTGGGATCCAGAGTTTGGAGGTTACCAATGTCTTTGTTTGAGTTCCATGATGATACGTTCCATAACCTTGCAGACCAGGCTCGTCAGGCTAATAGGGCAATAGTTCCCAGGATCAGTGGTGGCTCCCCCTTAGTGGAGTGGGATAACTGTTGCTGTGTGCCATTCAGTAGGCACAAAACCTGATGCGAGGCTATTATTGAACATGGTGCTTAGGTGGGGAGCCAGTTTGTGTAAAACGCAGCCTGGGATGTTGTCCGGTCCCATGGATGCTGTGTTTTTGGCTTTAGAGAGTGCAGCTTTTACCTGCATAGTTGTGATTACAGGGACTATGCATTCTTCCTGTATAGATATGGGCCCTTTAGGGGTGAGAGGGGGTAAAGTTAGCACTGAACCTATCTGCCAGGATGTTGGCAATATCAGTTGGTTCTGTAATTTTCGTGCCATTGTGCTGTAACTTGGAGCAGATCTGGGTGTTGCCATTGAGATTCTTGACATAGCTATAGAATGTTTTGTGGTTGTCCTTAGAATTAGTGACAATTTTGTTTTCATAGCTAGCTTTGGAGGATCTTATAAGGGATCTCAACTTCTTACTGAAGCTGACCAGGGAGCTCCTCTACTCATGGGATTTTACTCTCTTTTGCAACAGTTTCTTCCTTCTGTTGCACAATTTGTTTATGGCAGGGGACCACCAGATTGGCTTCCTTTTTTTGGTGGATAGCATCTTGGTTCTGTTTGAGATAGCACGATCCATGCACTCTTGTAAGTGCTTATAGAGTGCATCTGTGTAGGATTCAGCAGTTGCAACTGTATTGTCCATCTGCATGGGTGTCATGAAGTTCACCACTTCTGTCTTAAGAAGCATGAAGTTGGATTTGGAGAAATTTTTTACCGTGGTTTCCTTAATGAGGGGGGTGGGGGCAGGATGTGGATATCAAGGGTGATTAACTTATTGTCGGATCTGACCAACAAGGAGTTGACTTCAGGTGTGGAACACCGGTCACTCATGTTGGTAATGACTAGGTCTAGGATATTGTTGCCCCTGGTGGGGGTGTGGATAAGTTGATCTAGGGCATTGGAGTTTATGAATTCCAGAAAGCGTTGAGCTAAGGAGTTGGTACTCGAGTAGTGTTCCCAGTTAATGGTGGGGTAGTTGAAGTCGCCCATTATTAGGGTGTTTGGTTGAACCCTAATATTTTCCAGTAGATCAAGAAAAGAGGAGTGGGAATCCTGGGGCATGGTGGGGGATCTGTAGCAAGCTACAATTTGGATTTCAGTTTTGCCCAGAGTTAGTTGCACTTGGATAACCTTGGATGCATTATGCTGAGCAACTAGCCTGAAGGTGTGGATATCCCTAATGAATATGGACACACCTCCGCCTTTGGTGTTTCGGTCCAGGTTACATGGACGAAAAGTGTGGTATGAGTTATAGCCTGGTAGTGCAGGGGTGATCTCTGGAGTCTTGAACCTGATCTCAGTCACTGCACAGATATTGATGTTCTCCATTTTAAGGAGTGCCTCGAGTGAGTGCATTTTAAGATTTAGACTTCTAGCATTGAGTAGCATTACCCTCAGTTTTTGCTTGCCTGTTCCTGTTATGGTGGTGAATTTGTCATTTTAACCTTGCCTAAAAAGGCACTATAGGGGCGGCAAGAACCTTAGCCAGTATCCGGAATCCCAGGGGGTTAGTCTGACAGACATAGTCAGATATTTTCAGACTTCAGTGACATTTTCTATTTATAGAGGTTAGCAGAGATTGCCAGACATGTAATGAAGCCAGGGCATATTCTTGCTCTTTCCCTGGACAGAAAAACAAAATCACCATCATATAACGTACTCTTTTAGATGAATAGGAGGGCACCACTATGGACTGGAAAATGTAGGTGGCCTGACAGCATACAAGTGTAAAGAATGCCTTTATTTTGTCACACAAATAGTGCAGGTTCATCTCTTGATCTTCAGTAACCAGACAGATAAAAGGTTCCTGAAATGCAGCTTCACAGTTTTATCAGATGTCTCTTGGAACAAATATGGTGGAATTTTGTATTACTCGTGAAATTCTTTTGCCTCTTTTTAGGTTCACTCTCTTTGACTGATATTCTAATTTTATCAGCATACCTTCTCGCAAACAAACCATGATGAGTAATCAAAACCCACATTATAAGACATGGGTTCCTGTCCAGTTCTTATGTCTGTGATCCATTTAGAAACAAGGTCTGATAATAGTCAGTAACATGTAAGCTATGTATCTATCTTTTTTTTTTCAATGGCTAATGTGAATTAGCAGAATTTGTGGCAGATATATCCATCTGCTTTGAATAAGTATCTGTCAAAACCAGGAATATTTTTCCAAGGAACACACTAGCCAAGTCCACATCAAATCTAGAACATGGCTTCTCATACTGTTCCCAAGGTGTAAAAAGTATATTCACTAGTGATTTGCTGTTTGCTTGATGTTGATATCACGTTTTAATTCCTTTTCTATATTTTGCCATGCCAGACCACTGTACATGTAATCAGGTTAATCCTTTTATTCTGGATATTCTTGGATGACCTTGAGGTAATATTTTCAATATTGGCATGACAAACAGATCTGGATTTAATAAATATTGGTTTGACTTCTACTGGAACATGAATGCTACACTGATTCCTTTCCAAATGCCTACTATTAAGTATAATTTCACATTTCATAAGTATTGTCCTTCAGATGTTCAGTTTCAGAAAGTTTGAGCTTTATTTGCCCCAGACTGAATTAAATTTTACTGTTTCCTCCCAAATATGTTGGAGCAGTCCATTTTTGCTATTATTAAAGGTAATATTTATTTTTTCCATTATGGAAAGATTTCTTATCAGCAGCTCACACTGTTTTAATTTTCATTTGATTACATTATCAGTACAAGATCAGTAGTTTGCTAAACTGTGGTACTTATTCCCTAAATATATGTTAATTTGTCAGTTCTAAACTGTTTCTAACATTTGTTTCCACATTTACATGATTGTCTTCTATCTTCTTTTGTGTCATGAATGGGTTAATTCTTAGAGCACTTAAATTTTGCACAGTTTGAACAGTACGTTATGGTTTGCTCATCAGAAAAACTATGAATTTTGTATACTAAACTTCATTTCAGATCTTTAAACATAAACTGTGTGTAAAATATGTTTTCCTAATTATACATGCTTTTGCTTTGTGCTCTCATCTACCACAAAGTCTTTTTCCATAAATTAACATCTAGAAGATGAATGCATACACTTCCCCAGAAAATCTTGTTATGAGCAAGTGTAATGAAGCTGTCAGATTTTAAAAATTCTCTCCAGAGTACTCCCAGAAATATTGGGGAAGTAAATTGCTGTAACTTAAGAAATGATTCTTCTGAGCTTGGACAAAACATCTGAATTACCTAGATATATTAAAGCCTTATTCAGTTTAGTTCTATTGGCTGCCAAAAAGCAATTACCAAAAATGGAAATCAAAATCTAAACCAACTGTATTTGAAGTATTGAATATTATAAAAGAGATAAAAGAACTGGAAATGCCATCTTTAAAAAAAGTGAAGGAGCAAATTACTTAGAAATATATGGAATTTATGGGAACAATGCTTGCAAAATAATGTTCAGGAGAAGTGAGGTTTAATGGAAAGATAGGAATTGAGCAAATTATGTAATGCTGGACTATAGGAGAGTTGCTGTAAAGAAAAAAACATATGCAATATATAAATGTATGTAAGTGAAAAAAGGTTAATATGTTTTTCCTTTTATATTAATATATGTGTGCCATGTGTTAAGTAATAATCTAATAAGGATGTTTAAAAACAATCAAAAAATGAGTTAGTTTGCTGTGGTCCCTACAATTGTTCCTACTTTTGTATCACATAAGTATGTCTGCGGTTCTCTTTCTCTTTTTTGGTCAGCTCATGGAATCTCAGCGAAAAAATGTTGAAACACTGCCCAGCTAAAACATCGCAATAAGTTTTAACATAGTTCCTGCAGGAGGAAGAACCATTTTTCTTTCTCCATTGTGGTTGATCACTCGAGTTGATGTTTTTAGTTAACATTCCATGAGTTAAGCAAATAGAGTTCAACTATACAAAGCACAGCTGCAGTGTTCTACTATTCTTTTTCTTGATTACATGCTCCAGAC
Source organism: Protopterus annectens (assembly GCF_019279795.1). NCBI lineage: Eukaryota > Metazoa > Chordata > Ceratodontiformes > Protopteridae > Protopterus > Protopterus annectens. The sequence goes on from NC_056744.1 coordinate 1,149,063,503, forward strand.
AGCAATTAAATGTGTTAACATTGTGTGGTTTTATTTGCTGCTTCCTTGCCAGAGTAATATGTAAAGCAGTTTCAAATATCAGAATGCTTACCATCAAACTGTATTTGTAAACATTCATCAGCTATTTTATATGCATCCCTATCCCTCAGTATCTGCTGTAATGTCTGTAAATACTATCTTGGGCTAACTTTTTTTCTGCTCGTCTACATACCTGGACATAGATTCAGAAAGCTTTCTAGTATTTTATTGAAGTTTGTTTATTATACCAGGTTTAGGACTAAAATTATTCTGTAGTTAGCTTACCAGTTATATGTATATATATTTACATGGCTTGGTAGATACTAGTAAGCATTAAGTGTTGAACATAATGCCAAAAGTTTAAATGATTTAAAAATATTGATAGGGAATGCCATCTTTAAGGTAGTAGCAGCTGTAGTCAAACCTGTGTCCAAAGTTTAGTAGCTGAAAAACTTTCCAGATGCATTTTGCAGATGCAGAGAAGTAGCAGAGCTGACATTCACCCTGCTTGGGTTCAAAAACGAGCAAACTTTGCAGTAAAATGTTTACTCTTAACAGTGTACACCAACTAGGTTAACCATTTAATAACAAAGATAACATAGCCATTCACCTTGAAGAACCAGTACCGTAAGTTTAACGCTTATATTCTGTAGGTATGATTGTAATTCTGGATAAGAGTAAGTCCCAGTACTAAGTACCAGGTGTAAGTAGCATATATAGTGCTAGTATAGTTGAGACTACTCTTGTGTTCAGTAGTAATGCCTTTCCAAGAGTGTAATATTCATAGGATTTGTGCAGCTGTAGCAGCTAGTGGAGAAATTATACAGACTGTGGTATTTTAGGAGGGGATTTAGAGTCGCTCTGTCCTCAGTGTTTTAGTGATATGGCTGAAATTCTGTGCCGTAAACCACAGTAGTGTATTATGCACGAAGTTTAATGCTGCTGCTTAGACTCTATAGCAGTGAATACCACTAATCAGTGCAGTAACAATCATATGACCTGAATGTAAAATTAGTAGCAGCTGATGATCTATGGCACCAGCTGTAGTGTACTGCGTACAGCATATATTACTAATGTAGCTGAGGACGTACAGTAATTACTACTAACAGCGTATGCCAGGTGGAATACTGGTGAGGCTGACTATGGTATTGATGGAACGCTGACACTGCAAGTTCCACTACCAAACTATTATTACACATTGAACATACTGGAAGGGAAGGACTTTATAATGCCAAGTATTAATGTTCTGCATTAAGTATATTCCTACTACAATTAGTTTGTCTTGGATTATGTAGCTGCTTGTAGTAATAATGTGCATTGAATATAATGGTTGAGAATCTGGAAGTGTAGCAGCAACAGTCAGATGGGCGTGCTTCTGTTTTTCTTTTTTTAAGAAACATCTTTATTAAATTGTCATGTGTGACACAGACAATCTTGCATTTATATAAATGAAAATAAATCATAGCGGCACAGTCTCAGTTGCAAACATTATACATTACAAACCATGCTGACAGAACTGTAGCTGCAAACATTATATATCACTTTTAATATATCCAGTCGTTGTCAGTCAACTGTTGCATAACTCGTTCAGATCTTGCCTTCTTTTAAACATCGTTCCTCCTGTGAATGTAGAGGGCCCACATTTCCCAGTTTTTCCTGTGTAATTTTCACCTACACGTTTCCTAAAGATCCCAGTTCCAGTTGATGTTCATCGTGCATTACAGCTGCAGTAGTTACATATGGGTTTTCAGCCGGCAGGCGGTCCCTCGGTCGGCCGAATTCCAAAGTCTTGGTCCGGCGTCGGTTGCTGTCGCGTACTCTTCTGACGTCAGGAAGGCTAGAGTATAAAAGACACAGCCGACGCCATCTTCTTCAGTCTTTTGCCGCTGCCCGAAGCAGAAGCAGTTCGCAAGTGCCGGTCGGCCAGCTCCTGAATTACGAAAAATTTGAACCGAAGTCTTCATTAAAGCTAAGTACCCCATTGGGGAACCTTTTCTTGCCTCAGACCGATGTCAGAAAAAGTTAATAATTGTATTTCTTGTGGGAAGCAAATACCGCATAAGGATTTCCATTCCCTTTGCATACCTTGTTTGGGCCCAGACCACGACGTCTCGGGCTGCCGCTTTTGTGCTACTTTCAATAAACGCACTATCCAACATTATTTTGGAAAAGCGTTTAACTATAAAATGTCGTCGGATACTCCGACTACCGCTATGTCCAGAAAACGCAAAGAAAAGGACCGTCAGTCGAGAACTGCGGTCTCCACCGACACCACGCCGAAACAAGCTCCACGTGGGCCGGTTCTCAGTGAGACGCCTTTGCAGTCCCTGACTACCGACGACACTCCCTCGGCGGGGTCTTCTGTGCCTGAGACCGCTGGTTCTTCGGCCCTTTCCCAAACTACTACCGAAGCACCTGCTCTTGTCGAACCCACCAATGTGGATAGATCTACATCCACTCATGGTGTATTTCGGCCTTCATCTTCCTTTTCCATTAAGGCCTTTACTAAAGCAAAATCAGCCAAGCAACTTTCTAGGCCTGCCTCACAAGGCCCAAGACCTGGGCCCACGCCTAAGAAGCACATGCTTAAAATGGCTGAAGACCTGATCACTCTTATTAGAGGCTCCCAGGCCCCTCCTGACAAGAGACCCAGAGTAGAGGAGGATTCTCCTCCTTCTGACCAAGATTCCTTTTTATCAGAACATTCTGATGCTGAAGAACAGTCTTATTCTCCCTTTGAGGATTCGGATGCAGAGCAGTCCATTCCTTCTGTATCCCCCCCTGAGGATTTTTCCTTTGGGGAAACTTTACACTCCTTGAGAGAGCACTTCCATTGGGAAGGCCAAGATTTTTCCGACTCTAAGAAAAGGCTCAGGGAATTCCTATGGTTACCTCAGCATAGGCCTCTGGCTATTCCTCCTGTTTTGGAGGTTTTAGATGATGTATACTCGGAGGCCTGTTTAAATCCGGATTCTCTGCCTCCTGCACCTGTTAAGCCGGATAGGTATTATAGAGTTCCTAATTCTCATCAGTTCCTCTATAAAGACCACAATGCAGATCCTGAAACTATTTCTCAAGGCCCTAAAGGAATTAAGGCTTCCACGGCCAAGAACCCACTGCCTTCGGAAAGGGAATCTAGATCTCTAGAAAGGTGGGGAAAGAAAGTTTATACCTCGGCCACCCTTGCCATGAGGGCCTTAAACTGCCAGTTTCATATGATTAGATATCAGCAATTTCTGTTATCACAATTAAAAACAAAAATGTCACAACCTGAACAACCAGATTTAAAAGAGTTGCAGGATATGATGCATAGTGCTGAGCAAGTGGGCAAGCACACCTTACAATGTGGTTATGATGCACTAGAGGCCTCCAGCAGATCAGCCGCCACTGGAGCAGTCATTCGCAGACATGCATGGCTAAGGGAACAAAATCTTCCAGATCAAGTGAAAGCAAAATTCTAGATGCACCATTACATAAGGATGTTCTTTTTGGTGGTAATGCTGAGGATATTTTACGTAAAATGGAAGAAAAGGCAAAATCTATGCAAACTGTCAAAGCTTTCTTACAGGTTCAGCCACCAAGGTTCAGCAGGAATTGGCCATCAAAAAACTGGTCCTTTCCAACGACTGACCAAGCCCAAAGGGGCAGATACAGACGCGGAAGGGGCAGAGGACAATCACAAGGATCCTACAGAGGCAGACAATGGCAATCACCTACGCCAAGAAGTGGTGACGACAGTGCACAGCAGTACAGAAAGCAAACTCAATGACTCCCTCATTTCCATGCCAAGCAGAATTCAACTGGCAGCACCTTTGGGAGGGAAACTGGCACTATTTGCAAACAATTGGCATATTGTCACAACAGACAAATGGATTCTGGACATAATAAACAGAGGCTACAAATTTCATTTCCACACTCTTCCAAAAATGAGAGGCATGCCAAACCTACCACAAAATCAAAGGGTAGAGGCACAACTACAAATTGCAAAGCTCCTAAACATGGGGCCTATACAAAAGGTACCTACGCACCAACAAGCACAAGGTTTTTATTCAAGGCTTTTTCTGGTGCCAAGAAAAGGAAGCGACTGGAGACCCATTCTGGACTTATCCATTCTCAACACATTTCTTCTCGTGCCAAAATTCAAGATGCTCACACTACAGCAACTCCTTCCCATGCTGGGCAAGGGGTTTTGGCTGGTAACATTGGACCTCAAGGAGGCATACCTGCATGTCCCAATCAGACAAAGTTGCAGAAGATACCTCAGATTTCTTGCAGGTTCAAAACACTATCAATTCTCTGCATTGCCCTTTGGCTTATCTACTGCCCAGAGTATTCACCAAGTGCCTGGCATCAGTGATTGCATACTGCAGACTTCAAGGGATACAAATTTACCCTTATCTGGATGACTGCCTGATCCAAGCGGACAGCAAACTCGTACTTCTCAAACATCTAGCATATGTGATGCTTTCTCTGGGATACACCATCAACAAGGAGAAATCAAAACTAACACCCTCTCAGAAAATTACCTTCCTGGGTGCCAACTTGGACACAAACACTCAGATGGCTTACCTAACAACAGACAAACAAGGGCAACTATCTCATTACTTCAAAATGCTTGCAAAAAGTACCAGGCTTACTGCAAGGAAAATCCTGCAGGCTCTGGGACTCATGGCATCTTGCATTCTTCTAATCCCATGTGCAAAGCTGCACATGAGGAAACTTCAATGGTACCTAAAAAATCTATGGTCTCAACACAGTCACAGCTTAGAAGTGGAGATTCCAATAATTCCCTGCCTACAAAAGGAATTCATATGGTGGGCTCAAGCATGCAAAGTAAACAAAGGCCTCCCATTCTGCAAGCCTCAAGCTACACAAGTCATAACGACAGACGCCTCAGATTACGCCTGGGGGCACATGAAGGACAGGTGCATTCAGGGCAGATGGCACAAAACAGAAAAGCACCTTCACATCAACCAAATGCTGGCAGTAATAAAGGCATTTTCAGCTTTCAGAGATTTCCTGCATCCAGGACAGCTGCTCATAAGAACAGACAACACCACAGTAATGTGGTACATAAACAAACAAGGAGGGACTCATTCATACCCCTTGTGCAGATTAACGATGACTCTTTGGAATCTAGCTCTGGAAAGACAAATAGAACTCCAGGCTCAGTACCTACCAGGAATGGAAAACACACTGGCAGACACTCTGAGCAGGCATATGACAGACCCTCACGAATGGAGGCTACATCCAGACGTATTCACAGAGATTGTTCAAGCATGGGGAAGGCCAGACATAGACCTTTTTGCCTCCCACAAAATCATCAATTAAAAGTTTTGCTCAAGGACCTTCCACCCAAAGGCTTGGAAAGTGGACCCTTTCATTCACATGGACAACTTGGTCAGTTTATGCATTCCCACCACTACCTCTGCTGCCCAAGGTGCTTCTGAAAACAAGAACAGACAAGCCAAGGATGATACTGATTGCTCCAGATTGGCCGAGGCAACATTGGTATCCACTATTGAGGAACCTAACACACACTCCTCCGTGGCCCCTGCCTCTAACACCTCTACTGCTGACGAGAACAATTTCAAAACTCTTCACAGTCAGCTGAAAACTCTCAGTCTAGCTGCATGGAAAATCCTTAACTTCACATCAGGCACTACTCTCCAAAGAAGTGCAGGATGTCATTTTGGAGGCTAGAAGACCATCTACAAGAAAAGCTTACTCCGCAAAATGGAAGCGGTTTTGCTGTTGGAATGAAGAAAGAGGACAGGATCCTAGAAAATTAAACCTGCCTCAGATGTTACAGTACCTAACTGAACTTTTGAACAAGGGACTTTCCTTTTCCTCAATCAAGATACATGCCTCAGCAATATCTGCAGAATTCAACATGGATCCTCCTTTATTCTCACACCCTCTACTGCGACAGTTCCTCAGAGGGGCTAAGAACATAAGGCCTCCAAGGAAACAACCAGTGCCAGCTTGGGACCTTAACTATGTACTGGAAAAATTGACATTGCCTCCTTTTGAACCAGCTGCTTCAGCAGAATTACAATATTTGTCTTGGAAAACAACTTTTCTACTGGCCATCACTTCAGCTCGTAGGGTTTCTGAGTTACAGGCCCTCATGGCGGTGCAGCCATTCCTAATATTCCATCAGGACAGGGTTTCCCTGCGTAACTAACCCTCCTTTATGCCTAAAGTAGTATCTAGGGTAGCCCTAAACCAGGCCATCCACCTTCCTACCTTCTACTCTAATCCTCAAAACAAAGGGGAAAGGCTGCTTCATTCTTTAGATATCCATAGGCAGCTACGTTACTACTTGGACAGAACCAAGTCATTCAGAAAATCAGATCAACTCCTAGTTTCCTATGCTGTGGGGGTCAAGGGAAACCTGTAACTAAACAGACCATTTCCAAGTGGATTGGTCACTGCATTATTCTCACCATGGAAAGCTCGCCTACTGGTATCAGATCCCACTCCACTAGGGCCACAGCCACCTCTACAGCCTTCCTTAGAGGAGTGCCTACTAAGGAGATCCTGGAGGCAGCCACTTGGAGTTCTGTACATACTTTCACAAAGCATTACCATCTGCCTTTATACTCCAGAACTAGAGCAGGCTTTGCCACTGCAGTTTTGCAGGGCATTCTAGCTCAACCCAGTTCCGTATAGTACCTACCACCCTATACATAGCTTTGGGATTCTACCCATATGTAACTACTGCAGCTGTAATGCACGATGAACATAGTACAGTTTTGTACCTACCATAAATGTAGATGTTCGAGGGCTATTACAGCTGCACCTCCTTCCCTCTTGGTAAGACCTTGGGGTTTGAATACCTATTCATACCTGCTGACTGGGTTATCCTACTATGTTTTATTTGCTTACATTTGTGTATCACACTAATTTATGTATTGCCTTCCTTTTGGAGGCACCTGACATCTGGGGCAAGAAAGACTGAAGAAGATGGCGTCGGCTGTGTCTTTTATACTCTAGCCTTCCTGACGTCAGAAGAGTACGTGGACAGCAACCCGGGCGCGGACCAAGACTTTGGAATTGAAAACCCATATGTAACTACTGCAGCTGTAATAGCCCTCGAACATCTACATTTATGGTAGGTACAAAACTGTACTTTCTGTCTCTGTTACTATCTTTATTACTTCTAGTAAAATCTGTTTAGACTTTGATTTCCATATTCTAGTTATTGCTTTTTTGGCAGCCGGGCATGCTACTGTTAAGGCTGTAAGCTATCTCTACCTAGATGTAATGTAATGGTCCAAGTGGGTGGCTAAAGTGCAAATAATTTAGCCATGGAACTTAAACCTGGAAGCTCAAATGGCATAGGCCTTCACTATGCAGGATTTTGGTACAGTGAGCATCAGGGTTTTGCTCCTTTTCCCAACTACAGTGCAATTTTGGAGTTGGTATATATATATATATATATATATATATATATATATATATATATATATGTAAAATTAGCAGGGGGTGTGGAGGGTTTTTCTCCTGCAAAAAAGCAAGTTTTATGTTTGTGCTATTCTGTCCAAGTTTCTGGGTTTTTGAATATCCTGGCTCGATCTAATGTTTGCTTTTTTGAGAGTTTGTTCTTTCATCAGGGGCCCATCCAAGTATATTATTTTAAGGCCTTAGTGAGCAACAGCTTATGTTGTTGTCGAGCTGACTGGCGTATGAAGAAACCCTGAAAAGGTATTGTCAATGTTGTATTTTATGTTGAAATGTCAGGTCATGTGACCTATCTGCTGGTACTGTTCCTAGCAACAGTCACCCTAGTGCAAATGCAGCTTGCAGGGTTGCTCTCTCTTGCCAATGAAGTTTGATTATTTTTACAGGATTGACTTGCAGCAATGCTCTGAATGGCGGAATATGTCAGACACAATTTAATAACAGGTCAGACTGAACTGTAGGAACGTTGTTCAAGAAGTAGGAAGAATAATGTGAGAGCTTTATTATAATCCCATTAGTCACTGCTGCATTTCTTTTACAATGTTGTGTGTGGGAATTTAGAACTGCATTTGAAAAGAAAGATAACATGTTTACCAGCTGGCTTTATTATTCAGTAGAATTCATTATATATCTGTGTGTCTAAATCATTTACCTGTGATATTTTAAGCTATCCATAATTTTCAGAGTGTTATTTAATACTGATAAATGCCTGCTGCCACTATGTGATATCATAATACATGGCCTTAAGGAAATTTGAGCTGCTATGTCTATGGTGCTTGCATTTTACTTTTCCATTTAACAGCTGTCAGTGTTTTAAGTACTGCATATATAACAGTGCTCATAATAATATTACTTTTGTGGCAAGGATACTGTCAGTCCTAATAGTATGCACTGATTTTAATACTGGCAGGTCTGAGACTCACAGTAGTCAGAACTCACTGAGTATTAATAACTGTATTCCATGTATCAGACTGGTAGGTCTCTGACCATGTAGCAACTAGTACTAATTCTGTACACCGACTATGATACTGAAAGGACCAGGATTATGCCAGAGTTAACACTGACATGCTGCATTGTATGTCATCATCATCAGCCCCCTTTTTCCCATTTTTTATCTACATGGTGTCAGCATATCGTGTTAACTGTCACCAACTCTCTTTATTCAGTGCCACAGTCCTGCTTGTTGCAGATCTTCTTTCATGCAATCAATCCACCTCTTTGCTAGACATCCTCGCTTCCTCTTACCTTCTTCCTGTCTGTCCCAAATCTTCCTCACCAGATTGTCTTCTGTTTTCCTGCACCTGTGCCCAAACCACTGTAATCTGTTCTCTTTTATCTTTTCTACAATTGGAGCTACTTCGGCTTCTGCTCTTATGTCCTAATTTCTTCATCTGTCCCACAGTGTGCATCCTACTACCCTTCTCAGGCACTTCATTTCCATCACCTCTAGTTTCTTCAACTGTTCTTCCTTTACTGCCCAGGTTTCTGTACCATACAGTAGTACTGGTTGCACCACTGTCTTGTAAACTTTTCAACTTCTTTGGCGTTCTTCTGTCATAGACTACACCTGACACTCTATGCCAGTTGGTTGCAGCCCCCCTTGATGCTAGCTTTGACCTATTCATTCAGACTTCCCTTCTCCTCAACCATCCCTCCCAGATACCTGAAACTGTTTACCTGTTCCACTATCTTACCTTATATCGCTATTCTCGGCTTCTTCTGATTTCCCCAGTTTGCTGCCATTGCCACTGTCTTATATCTGCTTAATTTCATGCCATGCACCTTCAGTTTTGCATTCCATTCCCCTATCCTTTGCTGAAGGTTTAGCTCAGAGTCTGCCTGTAATGCCACACCGTCTGCATACAACAACTTCGTTGATCTGTGCCCTCTGACCTGTTTGCATATGTAGTCCATCACCAGTATGAACAGCAGCGGGCTCAAAGCTGAACCCTGGTTTACACCCACTCCCACTGGGAACCCCTCTGTGAGGTCAAACACTGTTCGTACTTGAATCATTGGGTCCCTGTACATAGCCTGCACTAATTCTGCCAATGTTTCCGGTACTTCAAACCACTGCAATACTTCCCATATCACCTTTCTTGGGACCTTGTCATATGCTTTCTCCAGTCCAGGAATGCCCAGTTGGACTCTCTCCTCATCTCTAGCTTCTTCTCAAGTATCTGTCTCACTGCAAACATCAGGTCAGTTGTGCTGCATCCTGATCTGAATCCAAACTGCTCATCTCCCATCTTACATTCTGCTACTCTACATATCCGTTTATTAGTCATCCCCTCCAGATCTTTCTATCTTGTGATAGGAGCTTGATGCCTCTGTACTGCCCACAGTTGTGGATGTCCCCTTTGTTCTTGTACACTGGCACAAGCATGCTTACTCTCCAATCATCTGGGATACGCCGTTCTCTAGACACCGTTATTAGTACTCTCAGGTGCCATTTCTCCTCTATCTCACACAACATCTTTATCTTATCTTCTGTGACATCATCTGAGCCCACTGCTTTCCTGGACTTCATTTTCCTTAGTGCTGTTCTTACTTCTTCTAGGCTGGGCTCCTCTTCTTCTCTCATCGTAGGCTGTTTCTGGGGCAGTACAGCTTCTGTGGGGTTTTCTTCATTCAGAAGCTGCTAGAAATACTTCTTCCATCTGCCTTTGATGTCTTGTGGACTGGTGAGCAGCTGGTTGCTATCATCCCTTATGAAGGGTGTCTGACTATCCTCTTTTACTTTCTGTCTTTGCCTTGCAACCTGATATAGTTTCTTTGTGCCACTTACTGAGTCACTTTCCAGAAGTTGGTAGAGTGCCTCCGATGCCCTATTCTTTGCTATTGCAACTTCCTTCTTAACCAACCATAGCCCTTCCTAGCCTGGTCAGTCTTTTCTATCTCCCACTTCTTCCTGCACTCTTTTTTTTTCTTTTGATGACTTCCTGGACTTCTGCATTCCACCACCAGCTTTCCTTATGTACCTTATTTCCATATCTGGCGTGGCCACATATCTTTTCTGTAGTCCTAACACATGCTGTTTTTAGACAGTCATTCTTGTTCAACTCCACCTATTTCCTCCTCTTCTTGAGGTTCTAGAGCCCTGCGTAACTCCTTGAACTGTTGTCCTTTCTCTCCAGTCAGCTTCCAGGTCTCTGTTGACCTTAGAGCTTTCTGTGACCACTGCTTGCAGCTGATTGTGGCAACTAATGATTTATGCTGTGGGCTGACTGTTTCACTGGGGATGACTTTGCAATCACTGATTCTACCCCAGTGCCTTTTCCTTACTAGGAGGAAGTCTACCTGAGTTTCCTGTTGGCTACTGCTGTATGTGATCTTGTGAATGTCTCTTTTTCTGAACCATGTGTTTGCTACTATTAAGCCATTTGCCAGACAGAAATCTAGAATGGCTTCTCCTTCTTTATTACTCTTTATTGTATGTATCGCTGGTAAAACGTCAGTTTGTTATCAGCCAGGTCTGAGGCTCTGATGTCAAAAGGCATTATCATTGTGTATTGAGGGTAGTTCTGTTAGACCAATACTGGGCCAGGTATGTGTTGAGCGTAGTACTGTTAGACCCACACTGGGCCAGGTAAACTACCTTTTTACAGTTTACAAACTCTCTATTGTGATCACTTCATGGCATCTCGTAAACTGTCAAAGTGTCATGCATTTAAGGAGCAATTTACAAGGTTTCATTAAGCAATCAGCATTGCAGTAATTTGTAGAGACTGTATGCATGGGCAAGTTTTGAAATGGGTGTGCTATGTAGGGCACCAAATTCCTTTGTTACAGCACTGTCAGCCAGCACTAATGCTGTGCACAGGATGTAATAGCGGCAGTAGTGAGACTGTACTACAACACTAATACTGTGCACAGGATGTAACACTGGCAGTAATGAGACTGTACTGTGCACTGGATGTAACACTGCCAGTAATGAGTCTATACTACAACACTAATACTGTGCACAGGATGTAGCACTGCCAGTAATGAGACTGTACTACAACACTAATACTGTGCACAGGATGTAACACTGCCAGTAATGAGACTATACTACAACACTAATACTGTGCACAGGATGTAACACTGCCAGTAATGAGACTATACTACAACACTAATACTGTGCACAGGATGTAACACTGCCAGTAATGAGACTATACTACAACACTAATACTGTGCACAGGATGTAACACTGGCAGTAATGAGACTGTACTACAACACTAATACTGTGCACAGGATGTAACACTGGCAGTAATGAGACTGTACTACAACACTAATACTGTGCACAGGATGTAACACTGCCAGTAATGAGACTGTACTACAACACTAATACTGTGCACAGGATGTAACACTGCCAGTAATGAGACTATACTACAACACTAATACTGTGCACAGGATGTAACACTGCCAGTAATGAGACTATACTACAACACTAATACTGTGCACAGGATGTAACACTGCCAGTAATGAGACTGTACTACAACACTAATACTGTGCACAGGATGTAACACTGGCAGTAATGAGACTATACTACAACACAAATACTGTGCACAGGATGTAACACTGGCAGTAATGAGACTGTACTACAACACTAATACTGTGCACAGGATGTAACACTGGCAGTAATGAGACTATACTACAACACTAATACTGTGCACAGGATGTAACACTGGCAGTAATGAGACTGTACTACAACACTAATACTGTGCACAGGATGTAACACTGGCAGTAATGAGACTATACTACAACACTAATACTGTGCACAGGATGTAACACTGCCAGTAATGAGACTGTACTACAACACTAATACTGTGCACAGGATGTAACACTGGCAGTAATGAGACTATACTACAACACTAATACTGTGCACAGGATGTAACACTGCCAGTAATGAGACTGTACTACAACACTAATACTGTGCACAGGATGTAACACTGCCAGTAATGAGACTATACTACAACACTAATACTGTGCACAGGATGTAACACTGCCAGTAATGAGACTGTACTACAACACTAATACTGTGCACAGGATGTAACACTGCCAGTAATGAGACTGTACTACAACACTAATACTGTGCACAGGATGTAACACTGCCAGTAATGAGACTGTACTACAACACTAATACTGTGCACAGGATGTAACACTGCCAGTAATGAGACTATACTACAACACTAATACTGTGCACAGGATGTAACACTGCCAGTAATGAGACTGTACTACAACACTAATACTGTGCACAGGATGTAACACTGGCAGTAATGAGACTGTACTACAACACTAATACTGTGCACAGGATGTAACACTGCCAGTAATGAGACTGTACTACAACACTAATACTGTGCACAGGATGTAACACTGGCAGTAATGAGACTGTACTACAACACTAATACTGTGCACAGGATGTAACACTGCCAGTAATGAGACTGTACTACAACACTAATACTGTGCACAGGATGTAACACTGCCAGTAATGAGACTATACTACAACACTAATACTGTGCACAGGATGTAACACTGGCAGTAATGAGACTATACTACAACACTAATACTGTGCACAGGATGTAACACTGGCAGTAATGAGACTATACTGCAACACTAATACTGTGCACAGGATGTAACACTGCCAGTAATGAGACTGTATTACAACACTAATACTGTGCACAGGATGTAACACTGCCAGTAATGAGACTGTACTACAACACTAATACTGTGCACAGGATGTAACACTGCCAGTAATGAGACTGTACTACAACACTAATACTGTGCACAGGATGTAACACTGGCAGTAATGAGACTGTACTACAACACTAATACTGTGCACAGGATGTAACACTGCCAGTAATGAGACAATACTACAACACTAATACTGTGCACAGGATGCAACACTGGCAGTAATGAGACTGTACTACAACACTAATACTGTGCACAGGATGTAACACTGCCAGTAATGAGACTGTACTACAACACTAATACTGTGCACAGGATGTAACACTGCCAGTAATGAGACTGTACTACAACACTAATACTGTGCACAGGATGTAACACTGCCAGTAATGAGACTGTACTACAACACTAATACTGTGCACAGGATGTAACACTGGCAGTAATGAGACTGTACTATAACCACTATTAATACTATGTACTGAGTGTATTTTAATGGCACTGGTACTTAAAGGAGAGCAATGCTAGCATGCTGCAGTAAGTATAATACTGGCAGACTAGGACTTTGTTTTGCAGTATATTACAAATATGGCTAGGAGCCTCTGTCAGCTAATATCAGTTCCATGTATTGCATGTTAAGTTAAAAGGTCTGGAACTGTAGAATAACTGATATTAACCATAGAAAAGACATAATGCTGGCAGAGATGGGCCTTTGCAGTTACAAGCGTTATGTCTTCTCCCTGATTATGTTTGCATCACTGTGACTGTTCAGCACTTATTACTAATAATGTACACTTAGTATATTACTAGTACAACTGCTGTTTTTTTTTTAAATTTTTTTTGGGGGGGTTGCAAAGAGATTGCAATACTTAAACACAGCAGCAAATTACTAAATTAATGTTGATAGGGGATTATTTACATAGCTCTGACTTTACAGCAGCCATTGCAAATACAATTCATTCACTAATTATAACATTAATGAGACTGGTTCTGTATGGCCACTGGTTCAGATGTCATTCATTAATTTTAATATTTATGACACTGATTTCCTGCTACCGCTGGTCTTGATATCATTCATTGATTATAGTATTAATATGACATTTTCTGCTGCTTCTGATTCTAATCACATTCACTAAAAGTAATGACTGTTTATCTGCTGCCACTGGTTCTGATACCAGTCACTGAGTATATTAGTGGTCATTCTGAAACTGTGTAGGTCCTTGTAATACACACACTGAGTGTATTATTGATGTGGATGAAATTCTAATCAGACGCCAGTATTAAAGCTCTATTCTGAGTATGTGCTCCATGCATCAGGTATTATTAATATATTAAACTTTGAATGTAAATATGATGTAGGTTTCTGTGCATTAGACAGTGGCAGTCCTATGCACTGGCATGCCTGTGGTTCTTTGCAACATTACTAGCATTGGCTGTAATATTCACTGGTCTTGGATTACTTTTAAGCATTTAGAAGGCATCTCTTCTGATTCGCTCATTAACTTAGAAGACATAATCTTTGTTTTTAGTACTAACATCATGTTTTGTTACATGTTTGTGTTCCACATCATGTTTTGTTACATGTTTGTGTTCTGCGGCTAAACCATTATCTAACTGAGATACTGTGTTGTCAGTGAGGATCCTTGTGTTGTACGTCAGGATGTGCACTTCCTTGTGCACAGTTGCTCTTTGTGTGTAGAGAGAATGGACATTTCATAGATTGGGAGTAGCTGTACAAATATACATATAGGCAGATATCGTGTTTTCATCAAAGTACTTGTGTTTCTTTGGAGGGAGATGATCATTTTCCTTCCAAAAAATCATTGCTGTCCCTGATGTACAGCCCTGCTTTTTCACATTACTATGTTCTTTCCACAGTGTTATTTTCTCATAAATTCCAGAAGAGGTGTTGGCACTCATGGAAGTTAACCTGACAATTAGTGTTGGGGGTTCAGCAGGTTCACACATTCATAAGTAGTTAGTATACATGCAGTCCTATAAACTACTGATGAGCCTAGCCAATTTTCCCTGTTGTCTTGGAGCACTGTTTGGTTAAGTGTCTTTCAGAGTTACATGGTATGCAAATAAAGGCTGAGGGGAATCAAACCCTGGACTACAGGAAGCAGTTTATCTGTTCATACCCTTAAACCTCTGGGTGGGGTATCCATATATTGTGCACAGCTCAACTTGGTGGAATGCATTTCCAGACTGATGATGATGAGGAGGAGGCAGAAGAAGTTACTAATGCACCAGTACACTACACAGTATTGTGACCTTTGGTGTCAATTATAATTTCTTGTGCAAGATTAGAGATAAGCCGCTGTCCGATGGGGATTCTTTTATGCCCTTCAGCTATAGATACTGAAAAAATTGCACTGCAGCAACTCCAGGAATTCTGTTAAGATTTTTCCACTGCTCTGGCCGACTATCATTTTTCTCCTCAATATATGATCTATGTAGCCCCCCACCCCCACCCCATGTATAACTGGCATCTATGGTATTACAGTTCTTGGTTCTGTACGCCTGTCAGAATTTCTATTAGTGTGGTGATTTGCAAGGTATCAAAAGTATCAGTTTATTAAAAATGCACAAAGGAGCTAAACAGAGATGTATATTTTATGAAAGTAAGGAACAGATGCTTTAATAGGCCTTGAAAAATGATGAGAAGGATCATATTAATTCTTTGTGCACCTTGGTCTATAATTCTTTTCTTTTAGTGTCCATAAAAGATACAAGTTCTTGCTTCTATACATTTTTTATTTATTTTTTTACTTTATCTGTAGCATCTGAAGACATACTGTGCAAACTGTAGAAATGTTTGTGTGCACAATTCATTTTACAGAGTACTTGTAGTTACTTTTATTTGTGGTAGTACTGGTGTACTGTACAAAGCCCTGTGCATTTCACTGATTGTTATCCTTAACAAAAGGAATATAGCTACCCTTCTGAGATGCAGTTCATCCTAGACATCATACTTCTTTATTTAATTTGTATTTTTAATTATTAATGAACCTAGTGTGGATTCTGAATGATGTAGCTGTTTTTTGTTATTGCATTGCATGCATGAGTCAAACAGCTGTGGCTAAAATGTAATTTGGAAGCCTAATTCTTGTTCGTAGGTGTTTATTGGCTAACACCCACAAGGGCCTTTTTAAGTCTAGCCATGCATCCCAAATCTCTGACAAGTTCTGATAGCCTTGATAAGTTGTAAGCATGGGCCTGGGAGATGGACCATTTACAGGTTCCATTAGAGACGTATGTGCCAAACCAGGAATGAATTGTTACTGTGTTAATTAACTTCATTAGTTGCCATTTTGCCAAAGGTAGCTTGATAACTAATTAATCACCCATTTCCGTAGCCCAATGTATGAGATTTGTGTACAGTTCGGATATTCCAGTTTTCATTAATTTTTATACTATGCTTTTTTTTCTTTTTTAGTACAGGGTTTCTAATTGATCTGCTTTGCTGCCATATATGTGTGTGCATGTGTGTGTATTTACTTATTCCAGCTTTCTGCCTCCTAAACTTCAAGTACCAGCCATGAGCATGCCTATTTCTTCCCAATTACTGTAGAGAGAGCCCGTTGTGGTCTGGATATCCAGGCAGCATAATAGATTTTCCCTTTTTTGGGCCTGGTCCCTTCATCAGTAGCTGGCATCTGTGTTCCCAGAAGTGAGGGTCTTTTATGTCTCTCTTTGAGTGTACACCTTCCTGCACATTGTCCGTAAAGGCTACCATATCGAAACAGCTTTGAAGAGACAAGTGAACAAACTTAGCCCCTATGGTACATGCTGTGCACATCTATCTTTTTCCTATCTCTCACTCTCCCGTTCTCTGTCTGCATGCCTCTCTCTCTGTCTCTCACTTTCCTGCTAGTAGAAGCAAGCATGTCATCGATAGGGCATCCCATCCCCCATCGGATGGACAAGGCACTTTCAGTTGCTCCCACTGTATTGTTGAACTGATTGGTCCCACTAGGCCTGCGATCTGTTTCCAGGAAGAAATTTGAGCAGAGTACCAGGGAAATTCCCTGACTTTTCTTCTCAGTACCATAAGTTCTTTAATGCCTTAAATGTTGGCCATAGACACAGCTATGCTCCTTCCTGTGCATAATGGGGAGGTCACTGTCTTAGTTGCAGGTGCTACAAGTGGCACTCATTCTCTAGAAGGATTTTGTGTGCCAAATAAGGTTTAGTGCCTGTCAGCGGATGCTAATCTTCCGATTAGACTTGAAGGTTTGACAGATCGTACATACAAGTATCACATACACTGGGAGAGAAAATTTGAATGAAAGATAAAATCTTCTGTCAGACACACACACACTCACACACTCACACACACACACACACACACACACACACACACACACACACACACACACACACACACACACACACACACACACACACACACACCTCTGCATAGCTCATTCTGTCCCAGCTTCCCATATTTCATCTTTCTGCAGAAAAACCTTGTTGAATGTACATGATGTTGCCCCCAAAAAACTACATTTCCTGACTCATGAGGGGTACTTGTTGTGTTTGCTGTCACTAACAGATGGGAGAAGAGGGCACTATGATACTGTCAGGCTGAAAAGGGCTGTCAGTGGTGTAGTGATATGTAGTCAAGGAAGTGGAGTAACATGGGAAGGATAACATAACTAATACGATGCATGTATTATAAAAAACATGAAGGATAAAATATACTTAATAGCCGTGTTACTAGATAACTACATATACAGCCATGTGTGAGCTATGTGAGCATGGTAAGTTCAGAACTGTTTTATAGTGTAAGGTGTCGGGGATGATTATAACACCAACACCTCCTCCATTAGGGTAAAAGTTATGCATGCAACTATCCCCTTGAAAAGTGAAAAGACATGTCAGATAAAGAGTGGGCATCTTGGGAGTTCCAGGGGAGAATAAAGGAGAACATTTATTTCTTTGTTAGGTTATAGTTGCAAAATCAGATATTTTCTGTTTAAAGTACAGAGAAAGGTTTCTATATGGTGAGAAATAGTGGACATATAGGCAAGCAGGCATTTCACATACCAGCACGCTCGGCTTTTCCTTTCACTAAGTCCTTTGTGTGTTATTTCACAATTGACTGAGCAAATCATTTTCTTAGAAGCTGTTTCGGATATCTACTATGTGGAGCTTTTCTTGAGTGACTAAAATTAAGAATGGCAGAAGACAGGAATGCAATTTCAGCCCCCACTCTCCATAGGTTTCTTAGGCATTAAAAGATACCTAAAGTGACAGAAAACGCTTTTTTATTGTAGTATCTGGAAGGAATTCTGTAAATTTATTCCTTGTGCTGTCACAAAAGGTGCTTTAGAAATATAGTGTTACACTTTATTTTTATTTATTGAAACGTATAGCTAAGAAAAAAAAAAACATTTTTGTACAGGTAATTGAAAATGTATTGCATGCAGTGACATTTAGGAAGACGAGTCTAAGGAGATAAAACAGAGTCATTACTAACTGTGATTTTGTTGTCCTACCTCTCAGCAATTTTTCATACTACAGATTTTATACCTGCTATTAGTCTAACTTATCCAGGCATAATGCCTGTAACCAAAGCATATGAAATAAAAATATTTAAAACTTCTGATAGATTGACAAATTGTAAGACTTCTCAGTTTAATGGTATGATTGGTATCAATATTTTAATTTGAGTCTGACAAGCAAGAAGAGTCGGGCAAAATAAGCCGATGTTTGTTGGGCTGTATTGAGGATGAACCTCAGCACTGAAATAAATAGGACATGCTGGAGGGACAGATTCATAACCCAGAGGCTCCCTTCACTCTGGAATAAAATCCCCAGTAGGTTAGGCAGAGTCCCTCATTTGACTCTCTTCAAGAATGATGATAGTGGATGGGAGACCGACCGTTACCCCGGTATATCTTCTGTGTCACTGTTAGACAGAGAGAGGCACAGTACTCTAACTCGAAAAAGGGCAAAAAAAAAAATAAATAAAAAATAAAAACACAAAAAAGCCAGGCTTATAGGCTTTAGGCTACCCTAGGCCTATAAGCAAGCCTAAAACCTTTGTAATTGTACAGAAGCTTCCAGAATTTTGCATCTATCACAATGTAGCACCCCCCCCACACACACACACACCCACCCATATGTGGTACCTGACAGGGTAGAGCTGTGATGTGTCACATTCAGCACAGTAACCAAGAATTTATGATTTATATGGTAAGGTCTTTTGCTGCTATCCTCTGTAACTGCACTTTGTTCTGTGGAGTTTTGTGTTATACACACACACACACACACACACACACACACACAGACACTAAAATGTGTCATCACCACTCTCACTGTGTAGTGTCTAGTTATCCTATGTTCTTTTAATTTGTTATTGGGGCTAGTATCACTTGTAACTTCCCAAACAGCACTTTATTGAAGTTGTTTACAAGGAAGGTTGGTTTAAGGGGAAGGATCACAAGTCCCCCTTAGGGACTGTAATAGAATGCAACATTAATAGGATAACATGAAGTTGCACTGTGGTTCTGCTCGTGAAGGAACCCCAAAATATATTTATAGAACTTTGTCTTGCATCTTTTCTGAATTCACCAATACACACAATTAACACCCCTCCTACACAACTATTCTGCTTGTTGTTTGTTATTGCATAATTGCTTGGACCCCTCAAAAGGCATAAGGGTGCCTACCATCTTGTGACTGGCTTGTGAGCAGTACCATACTCGGACTGCAAGCTGTTAGACACACAGAAGCAAATAATCATCTGCCCCAGTCTTTCTGTTCTAGCTCTTCATGTTTTCTTCTGCCAGTGATGCACATACTTTTATTGTGGTCCCTTTACTGAACATTCATGTAACTTATGTACCTGAAGTGGGGGAGGGGGTTAAAACCATTTGCAAAGTTACATATATCTTCCTTACTGACAAGCTTCCACAAGATAGGTATGTTATATTTATAACAATGTTCACCAGATTTGGTCAGCATATACATGGTACTTTTGGGATATGAAGAAGTGGTTTGCAAGTAAAGTTAAATTTCCTGATGACTTGACAAATGGTATTAGGCACAACAAACCATTTTCATATTTATAACTTTAGTTTTGATGATCATTAAACATGTAGTAGTCAGGTAGTACCTTTTTGAGACACTACAACTTTCTACATATCCAGTCATATTGCTTGGACAGTTTGTATTTCTGTAAGTGGCTATTGCATGTCACCTACTTTTTCACAGGCCTTTATCTAGCCCATAGCTTTTCAAACGAATGGTAGTTGAACTAAAGAAACTGTGTCTGCTTTTGTTTTAACTGTTAATAGTTGAGGTATCATATAATCATGATAGAAGAGTTTATGAGTCTCCGCTGAAGATAATTCATCCAGGAAGTGCAAATTCAACAGGAGCTAGAGTGGTGTTTCCAGAAATGCTAGCTTTTCGTTGTGTGGCAGGTTGAAGGATGGACATGTTTCCCTTCTTTAATATGACCAACTGTCAATCTTGAAGCAGGTTATGGACTTTCTGATGGAGCAGTGAACAGAGATGGTGATATGTAGCATAGATGGACACCATCTTTGCCACTTTGTTTCTTAGAGGTGTCTGGTTGGGGTGTGGGTGACAGCCTAGGTTTGCAGCTTTACCTGGTGATGAGAGTAAGTGCTGAAGAAACTATTATCACTTTTGGCAGGGTAAGCCTTTCTAACGTTCTGCTTTATAAACAGCTATACTATCATAAGATGTAGCTTCTCTGCAAGAATGAATTTGGTGGCTTTTGGTGATGGTGATTTTGGCATTGGTAGGATTCACCTAAATAAAGCTGGGTTATAGCCAGGTTTTTGGAACTGCACACAGTCTGGCATTGGTAGCACTTCATGTAGTGGAGCTTGGTATCAAACTGTGTCTCTCCTCTGTTTAGCATTTCCCTCCATTTCTGTCAGTGAGCCCATCTGTCTGATCCTACTAGTTCACAGACAAGGATAATTTAGCACCAGTACAGCAAATGGTTTGGACCATGTAGTGATTGATCGAGAACATATAGTGACTGATCGAGAACATGCTGTATGAGCAACTTGAATACAACATTATATAGTGCCTTCTTTCTTCATTTGTTTTCTACAAGATGTTTGAAGTTTTCTTCTTAGTGGTGCTTATTACTTACAAGTTTATGGTGTAGAAGTAGGGTGTCCAATCACGCCACCAATGAGACAGCTTCTGAAATTATGGGGAGGTCTGCTGTCTTTTCTCTAAATGTGGATTGCTCTTTCAGTACCTTGGGGCTTGAGGTGGTTAGTGGAGCAGAAACCCAGAAGTATGCTCATTACTGTTCAGGTGGATTAGTAGAGGAAATAGTATAGTGCCATGCTCATTTAACCATGGCACAGTGCATCTCTGGCAGTGAAGGTCTAAACAAGGAAAATACCATCTTCTTCAGAGTGACATTGCCATGATGTACCTTAACACAAGCAAGATTAAACCTGCACAGGTTAAAGTTCAGGGGCAGAGGGGACTATCAAAAAAGCACTTGATGACAGATGAGGAGGCCAGAAAATCTGGTATGGGCAGCATTGTGGGTAGGGAGACCATGCCAAAAAAGTCTTTAAAATGCTAAATTACTTGATTACATAAATTACTTAGTTACTTGCTTACACTTTATTGACTGAGTTAGTCCCACTAGGCCAATTACTTCTTTTAGGGGGAAATCCTGAGATGGTAGTCATACTGAATAGACACTGTATTTCAAAAGAAAAAGAAAATTAGGTAGTGGTTGCTTGCCTGTTTGAATCTTCTGCTAACTCTTACATCAAAATTCCCAGCAGTTCTACCTTATTAACAATATCTGCAAATAACAGAACAAAGCCCAGTGAATATACATTTGCCAGGTTGCCCACACAAGAGGATGTGAAGAATACAGGAGGGGCATCATAGCCATTAGGGTTATAGATGAGATCATTGTTCGTAGGGGGCAGCAGGTATTGTATGATGTTCATCATAAGGATCAATACAGTTGTACCAGCTGCAGTATTCTTTAACAATGGGGTTTGACAGAGGTGAAAGTCTGATTCATCAAACCAACATCCAGAGATTTTGCAAACCATCTTTGTTCCAGTCATCCAGCCCCTTTATCACCTTGATGGCTTTCCTGCTGACTCTCATAACTCTATCTATAAAAGAACTCAAGAATGGTAGCAAAAGATCTGTACTTCTCAAATCAGTTCTTCTTGAGATATATACTATCAACTTATTGGATTTGGGCACAACGTCGTGTTTTTGTGTGCTCATTTCTGCAGTCACTTTTGCTTTTAGGAAGTTTTCTCATTGTGTGATTCTAGTTATGGTGACTTCTGTGGACTGGACAAAGACAGGCGAAGGCTGCCAGCCTAGTTAAATAGAATTTAATGCATAATTCTATCATTTGTATAAATAAATGTAAAATACAGGCTTGTGTTTTTAAATGAAAGAAAAACATTGTAAAATGTGAACTTTCACGATTGTTACAACATTGCCCCCTTGCTGTAAAGAAAAACTAAGTCAAGCATTTCAAATGTGTCTTTTGAAATTAAAATGATTTTATGACATTCTTTGATCTTTAAACTTGGTTCCGGTCAGGCTGGCTGAAGACATTCTGTCTGTTGTGTTAACTAAGGACTAATTGCTAGAGTGTATATGTGAAATGCCTTTTAGTGTTGTATTCTCCTGTGCAGGTGTTAGCTTGCTAAATAATGCAGTTTCTATTAGCCTGGGAACTCAGAGCAGGTGTCAAGATGATGCAGTATGAATACTGGGAAAACCTAAGTGTCAACATGATGTAATCTGGGGAGGATCCAGAGACATGTTTGTTAGTGATGTTTTATAAACGGTGTCTCAGAGAGAGACTTAGGACATTTTTGATCTTGATATCCAACTTACCAGCACTCTGCTTATGCTCACATGTAAGTTTTAGCACTGTGATATCTTGTAGGAATAGTTAAAGCTAGTAAAGATTAATTAGGTATTTTTCTTTGAAATCAGACCTGTCCTACTGTATTATTTGAAGTTTCTGTGTGATCTGTGAACTCTTAGATATCTCTGTGGTGTAGTAGTTTTGTCTTGTGTTTTAATTATTTATTATTAAATATTGTTAAAACCTTCTACCTGTGGCTGCTTTGTGTAAAAGTAAGCTCTAGAATACATTGCATATTATTAACTGGGTGGTATCAGTAATTACTACCGTATAGTCTGGGTAAAGGGGCACAGCTGGAGAATCTGTGTCAGCCTTTCCCAGGCGTGTCTGTGAAGATGTATAAATACTTATCTGAAAGTGTGTGTGTGTGTGTGTGTGTGTGTGTGTGTGTGTGTGTGTGTGTGTGTGTTGTGTCAACTACTTGGAAGGGACACGAAGCACTAGTTGGACAGAGAGGGTACTGGAGGTTTTAGTTTGCCCAGTTAGGCTGAGACCTGGACCCTATAGCTGTGCCAGTGGGGGAGTCTTATTGGGGATCTGGTGAGCAAGGGAGCAGCCAGCCCCAGACTGACTGTGATCTCTATGTGCACTTAAGGGAAATTGTACTTTACTGTGTGTATTAGTTATCCTTTCCTCTTCTATGAGACGACCTCCCTGGTGTTAGTTGTGAGGATTGAGGCTCCTTGATTGCTGGGCCAGGGCACGGTCGTCACAACTTTCACCTGGTGTTACAATCTGGGATTGTTGAATCCCATTTGAAGTACTTTGTAGCTCTCTGCATTAAACCTGTTTCACATTTTTCTGTCCACTACATCTCAAAAGAGCACCGGTTCCAAAACTGACCCCTTTGGGAACTACCTTCCCACCTCTGTCTCCTTTGTTATTGTCTTCCATAATACTGCTCTCTGTTTCCTGCCACCAAGCCATTCTTCCACCAGTTTTATTTACTGAAAACTAAGAATACCATATCCACTGTCGTCCCTGTGTCAACTTCTGGCATAACCTAGGCATTGGACAGTGTTAGAAAGGATAGACTTGACTTGTTTGTCACATATCTACATTGGTTTTATCAAGATTATTTACATCTGGGAACTCAACTGTCCTTTCCTACAGCAAACTGGTACATTGCTTTCTCAGCTATTGAAGTATGATTAATGGATGTATTCATGTGACCTTGGATCTGGTCATGTGCCCTCTTTCTGAAGTGGTATCACAATTACTTCCTTCTGCCCCTTTGAAACCACACTACAACTGGCTGACCACTTTCAAAAGTTGTGCTAGACAATCTGCCAACAGTTGTGTTAGGTCCCATAGGATCCTGGGTGATATATTATCTGAACCTTGTGTTTTGTACTCATTGTGTTTCTTGAAATTCTTTTCTACAACACCAGTAAGCGTTCATCCTTAAGCATCCTATCATTTCATTCTGACAGTTTTCCCCTTTTTTCCTTCCTTGACGACTGCCAGATTTATTGAATATTTTTCTGTGTGTTTTGCCTGTATACCCTTTCCTTCCTTCCTTTTTCATTCTGTAGAGTTCTGATTTCCCCCATCATTGAAGAAGCCCTTTTTCTCTTCTTTATACCCTCCACTAATTCACTGTCTAGTTTCAAACTGACCTTATTAACCACTTTTATCATCACTTTTCTGACTTTTCAAGATTCGTATCTGCACCCCTCACCTTTCTTTTTAGGGTCTTCCTTTGTTTACTTTGGTTGCTTCCATTGCATTATCTATGAACCACACTGGCCACATTCTTCTGTCATCTTTACTTTTTCTAACCAAGCCCTTTTCCACTGCTGCCTATAGGCTTCTTTAATCCTAACCCACAAGTTGTGTGCTCCTTCTGTGTTTGTGATTCCGTTTTGGTATCAAATAATTCTCCCACAGTGCCCTAGTCTGCCCAGTTGTAGTTCAACATCCTGGGTTTTATATGTCTGCTGTCCCTTTCTGTCACTGTGAGCCATACAGTGACAACACCACTGCTGTCCTGAGGAGTCTTTATTTCTAGGTCACTAACTCATCCATCCTTGGTTAGTAGTTTCTCCAGAATTTTCTCTTTCCTGCTAAATTCCATAGTGGAGAAAACCAGTGCACCTTAGTGTTTTATTCACTTTTACTCTTCTTTCTAGATTTAGATATTGGAATGCTGTGGTCAGCCTTTCAGAGGACAAGTTTTCATGTAGACATGACCTTTTCTCTCTCTTTTCACATTTTTTTTAAAATTTTTTTCCATTCATACATTCTTAAAACTGGCGATTGTTGCATTGTATCCAGTCAAAACCTTTCCCTTTTCTTTTCTTCCATCCTCACCTCTAGAAAATTAACTTTGCTTGTCCTTGTTATCCCACCCCTGTCATGTCTGTTCCTCTGCTTTTACATACCTACTGCACAGTTATATTAGGCAGAGTCGATATTTCAATTGTTTTTGTGGTGGGCTGTTTGACATTGAGTATAATTCTAAGTGACTGCGATCCAAGTGACATCCATTGCGCACACAAACTTCCATTTTTTAAGTATTTCGTAACTGCACAATGTACTCTTTAGGATTTAGGTCATATTGCTACATGTGTTTTCTGTTTTTACTTTCTGCTGATTTTTAACCTCCTTAAATTAGGTTCATAGGTCAGTACTAGTCTAGCTGCCTTTGTAGGACATTTTTTAAGCCGAGCCAATTTCCCTTAAATGTAAGAATCAAACCCTGTACCTTGTTGTGTGTGAGGTAAACATCTTAACCATTATTCCAACCCTCCCTAAAAATAACATGCAGAAACCTTATTTGGACTCATGACATCTGGTTTACCTGACCAGTGTTCTACCCCTGAGCTACAGTGGCAGGGAAATAGTCAAATAGGACAGATGATAAAGAATACCATGGTGTCCAATGCTTGTTCCCCATCCGAATCATAGATGGGTAACATCTGACAGCAGATGAGGATCACTGTGTCCTTTACCTATCCAATGATTTGCCTTCAATTGCAGATCAGCTTAGCTAGCATTCGGTATCTAGTGCTGCATTGAACTTGCCCATTACTGTTAAAGCTCATAACTTTCTATGGGAGGCTGCTATGTTTGTTCAGAATCATGTAAATGAAAACTCTTTCATAAGGTCTTCCCTTTCCTTTCATGTCCTCCCTCTAATTTCAGACTGCAGCTCCCTTTTCTTGTGCATTTTGTCTTTCAACAGTGGAAAATCACTTGTTATTGTTTGAAGTTATCTAAAATGTTTTTATTAACTCCCACTACGCCATTGCTTTGTAAACAGGGAAACATAAAATTCTAGTAACATTTGGATCAGACTATTTTTGACTCTCATCCTCTAGACAGTTTCATCCCAGTTTGTATCTTGGCAGAACTGATGTATTCAGAACTGCATCATGAACTCAAGATGGGATCTGACTGAATCATAACTCTCAACCTCTTAGAGCAAGAAATCTGGACAAAGTCACTCTGAATGGGTTACAAAGGGCCAAAAATAGGGATATGGTAGGGTGGGAGGTTGGGATGATGGTTCAGGTGTGTACCTTACATGACACAATTGCAGGGTTTGATTCTGACATGGGTTAATTGGCTAGGCTTAAAATGGCCCACAAGGGCAGTTAGCCTAGTACTAATCTATTATTTTTAAAATTGCTCTTATAAACTTCGTTGATAGCATAACAAGTTTTGCATTAGCATGAATTTTATAAAGGATATGATGTCTAAACCTCACATTTCTGTCACTATTTTATGAATTAAGTCCTCACTGATTTGCCAGAAAACCACAACTTTTGGACATACAAACCAAATATATGAGGAACAAATCTGGACATTCTGTTAACATCTGGACATTTGCGAGAGGTATGGACTGAATGTTTTTAGAGAGCAAAAAATGTCCCCTTTTTTCAGTAAATTTCTCCCTTTATGTATCTTGCAATTCATGAAGCCTTGCTCAGTACATCTTTCAATAGATTTTCCACCCTGAAGTCATCTAAAATAAGTATGTCAATGTTTCTTCCAAGTTATTTTACTGATAAAAAAATGACCGTTTACCTTCCTGCTGGTTTGATAAGTCTGATTTTGTCTTCTCCTTATCATGTCTACATTCTTCCCTTGGTTCATCTTCAAAAAGACTGTTTCCCTCCATTCCCTCTGCAGTATCCCTTTCGTAGATATTGGAAGTTTCCAGTACTTAGTTCTGTGGGATATGACCCTCTTTCTTCACTGTACATGACATTTTGTATTATTGTGTCTGATCTGTTATGCAGCCAAGTTTTCATTCAGGAAGCAAACCTTCCATCCACCTGACAATTTTTTTTTTTGCTGTGTATGAGTGTTTTGTCTGTTTGCAGGGTGAACTTGTTTTGCAGGAGAATATGTAAGTGAACAATCACAACCCTACCTTTATTTACTACTATAGTCACCCAGTCAAAGAAGTCTTCCATTTAAATCCTGCTAGTAGATTTTATAAAGGTGCGAAAAAATTGTGAGTTCTGTACATAATTTGCATTCATCCAGACTCGTAGTGCATCTTCAGAAGTTTATCTGCATCCTTGACAGCAACATCAGCATTACTAAAATTCCATAATCTCATAATATTTACAGGGCTTGCTTAAAACTAAAGTTCACACAGTGCACTCGCACGAAATCTCACACACACACACACACACACATACACACACACACATACACACACACACACACACACACACACACACACACACACACACACACACACACACTAGTCCATCTAAAACAAACCACTTTATATATATATATATATATATATATATATATATATATATATATATATATATATATGGGTCTACTGCAAATGGTTGAATTCCCACAATCTTGAACTTCATGTGGCCGACCCCATATGATTGAGGTTGTGAAAGCTGCACCAGGCTGCATGAAGATCTGCATACAGGGCGTAACTGAAATATTTCCCATTACTGCACTGTAGTGTGATCTTGGAGTTGGTGTATTTAAGTAGGGGGTGTGTGGGGGTGCAGGGGGCTTGTCCCCCTGCAAAATACTGATTTTTATCAGTATTTCTTTTGTTTTTTATCAGTATTTCTTTTGTTTTTTGCTTTCGCGATTGTGCACTTTCGCGGTAGTGCAGTTTTGCTCTTATGGGTGTCGATGTTGCTTGTTCAAGATTTTGGGATTTCGAGCAAGCAACATAGACCCATACACACACACACATTTGTGTGCATATGTACGTAGTGATTGTTTTAAGCACAATGAAGACTAGAGTTCCATAAAATATATACAGTTTTACTGCAGAATTAAAACTTAGTGTTAGTAGTGCAGAATTTTCTAGCACAGTTAACTGAAATCTTAGCAACAGCTTTTGGACAAAATCAACAAATTTTCTGAAATTAAACTGAAAACAATACAGACTGCGTGTTTGATTTGCAATAGCTTTTTTTTTTTTCAAAGTCCAGTAGCAGAGCCATAACTACAGTGATGCAAGGGGCAGCTGCCCTGGTTGCAAGCTGTTAGAGGGCACAGCCAACAGTGGTGCATGAGTGCGGAATCAAACATTGATCTACAAAGTCATTGTCAGAAGTACTCAGAGTGTGTGTGTGTGTGTGTGTGTGTGTGTGTTAGTAAACTTAAACTGTAGCTAGCAAGCTGCTGCCTGCTACACTTGTAGAAAACGGTTTGTTTCAATTACAGGAGTGCAGTTGGTCCACCACTTTGAGTTGAGGGGTCACCATTCTAGGCAGCTGCACAGGGCACCAAATGACCAAGCTGTAGTACCATTCATTACTCCGCATAAAATTAGGGCTGTCACTCTAGGTTAAAAGCCAAGTAATTCCTTCTACTTCAGTTAAGTGTCAGGAATTATACCTACCGCATATAGGTGCTCTGTCAGTATCTCTTCTTCTGAGGCTCTGCTGTATTCCCTTTTTAGGAAGATGTCCTGATCTCTCTACAGTTATTCAACAAATGTTTTCCTTTACTTCAGGTATACCACCTAGGCTAGGGTCATTATTTCAAGTAATCAGTTCTCTTCTCCAGTAATCCAACTTCTGTGAATATGCAGCGCTGAAACCTCTTGTTTTAGACAACACAAATCAGATGTTATTAATTGATTTAGCTTGCTGCCTACATCATTTTCTTAAATTTTGTTAAATGTTAGTAAGACCCAGCAACACTATTTTGCAATACACACACACACACACACACACACACACATATATATATATATATATATATATATATATATATATATATAAAGAGAGAGAAAATACTGATTACATTTCATGCTTTGGTTATTGAAATTAAACCTGTTACATACAAAACATTGGATGCTTATGTAATTCATTTGACCATGATATATAACAGTATTAACATGATTCTTTAGTAGTTGCACAATTTATGCAGGAAAGGGATAACTTCCATTTTAAAGTAGATATACAGAGTTTTCTTTGCTAAATTAAAACTAAGGCTGTGGGACTTGATAGACATAGTTAAGACAAGTTGCCACAGTTCTTGTTTGATAGAAAATATTCTGTTAAAGCCTTTTAAATTTAATTTTGGAGCTGATGTACCTGTGAGTATTGAGATTCTTCTAATATCATACTGGAAAATGCAGAAACTCCAAAGTGGTTATTTGAACATAGGAACTCAATCAAATGTAGTTACGTTTGACCAAGATGAGACACCTGCTGTGTTTGTTGAAAATCAATGTGCTGTTTGAAGTTGTAAAGAGATAAGATAATGATCAAGTACAAGCCATAATAACTTCTAACAGTAGCTACTCTAGTGTGAAGTACTTGTGAAGTGAGTTGAACATTTTAACAATGCAGTTCTTTGACTGTTAGTCTGCCAAGCACTGAGCAGTACTAGATTCCTCGCAGGTCAAAGTCTTCCTGCCAATAGGTGGGGCTGTGGAGCTTAGAAGCCTTGCTGTCTCTTGAGTTCATTCCAATATGCTTTTTTATGTGTAGGCACTGGTGGACATGTTTTCCATTTCTGTCGGTGGTTTTTCAAATGAGGTTACTGTAGTCCACTGCTAACTATCAAAGGCTGCACAGCCAGTGCTGTACATTACATCACCTGATTTAAACCCTTGTTGGGAAAATAGACTGTCCTTCTGCACAGGTATCTATTCCTTCTCCTAGTCTGAAACAGACTCTGACTTGAGATGCTTCTACAGTAGAATGGTGTGGTTGGAGTGTTTGCTTGGAAGACCTAACTAAGTCATAGTTATTGAAGCGATCTACACGTGAAGTGTCACATCAGCATTTGTGAAGCTCAGAGAAGGTATTCACACATTGCTTGACTTAGGGGTGTATCTCAACTCAGAAATGTTCTTTGTTAAATCAGAAAGTCAGATGAATGTTTGTGTCTGAACAGTACAACAATCCAAAATAAAACTGTCTTTCGGCTTTTCCCGGTTAGGGGTCGCCACAGCGGAACAACCCAAAATAAATATATAAATATGAATTGAAGATTTGAGAAAAAAATGTGTAGGTAACATCTCAGCTAAATCATTTTTGTGCTTTGTGCTCCAATTTCAGGTTTTAATTATTATTTTTTGATTTATTCAAAGAGTTATGTCATATTTATATTTTGTATTTGAACAGTGTCTTACCCACATGTGCAAGACGGATGCCTCATTCTGAGATTGGACTGTGACCCAGCAGATCTTTCTGCAGAAGGTTCATATTTCTAGGATGTCATATGTTTTAGCTAATGCTGTCACTTACTCCAGTCCTGTATTGGGTATTGGGAAAAAAAAAAAAAACAGAAGCATCTCTGAGATTTGTAGTTAAAGGACAGACTTTGCAGACTTTGGGAATGTGCATCTAGCTTTGCTGCCCTTAGTAAACTACACCAGACCAAGCAGTGGATGAATTTTCCATAAGGTGAGAATAGACAGTAGATGCTTTTATCCCTAAACATGGAAGAGATGTTGCTGAACATATATATATATATATATATATATATATATATATATATATATATATATATATATATATATATATATATATATATGTAGTGTTATTTTCTGATGAAGTTCTAAATAATAAAGGAACAAAAGCACTCAGAAATTCAGCTGTTCAGTGGGTTTTGTCTTATGACTTCTTGGGACACTTTTCTATTTATACATGTGTGTGTATAGATACGTGTGTGTAGATATAAATATAGATAGATATTTTTTATTCCTTTCCTACATAACAATTTTCTAATGGAGATGTCAACGCTAATATTTTTTTTTTCAAAGCCATACTTTGTGGAAGTTGGGTTGTTCTTCTGTGGTAGCATGACACCCTAGAAGCCCATCTGTTCCATGTAGCCTTGGACAGATTACTAGGCTGTCCTACTTCACTAATTGGTGAATGTTGGTTGCTCATGGGGTATTGGGGGTAAGCAGACCTAAGAGCTTCCACTGCTGTTTGCAGAGTTAGATTGGCTTGTGTGGTTGGCCTTTTCCCCTCTGCTGAATGTACCATCCTTTGTTGGGTAAGGAAGCCATTAGGCATGATACCGGGTGCATCACCATTCGGGATCCTTGGTCAGAACACTCTCTCTAGATCCACCCCAATGTGTCATCATTCCTTTATTTTTTTCCATACCAGCCCCATTTGGCACCCTTGCTAACCAAACCCATGTCACCAGGATTGCAATCATAGTTTTATCCCTCTGTGCCAACACAGCTCATTCAGGCTATTTCTTACATACCTCATGGTGGCAAAGGAGGGTGTGGTTTCCAGACCCCAGGGTCTTGAGACTCTGATCATAATTTGCATCTATGGAGTTACATTTCCATGGAGCAAAGGCCAGCTTTAAATCAGTGTTGTTTTGCTCTATTATATGTTGTTCTACAGCAGGGTTCTGAGAATTCAGACTCTACTCCAAACCTACTTACCAGTCCACCTGCAGTTTTAAGTGGACATTGGTCTGTCTGTGGACTGCTCAACTACACCTTTAACCCTGCTGGTATTTTAACAAGACTGTTTAGCTTAATTTACACATCTTTTTGTCTTAGCTGCTGAACTATTAGAGGGCAAATAATCCTCTGTATCTCACAGTAGGTCTGGGTTCCTAAAATGTAGGTCTCAGTTTTAGGATATCCTTAACAAATTACTTATCTCCCTGGCCTGGAGCTGGTCTTGGGGATTATCCTCTAGAAGGTCACAGAATGCCAAAACTTCATGGCTTGACAAGTTTTAATGTGTTTATTTTTCTGTTCAGCTCATTTCTTCAGCAGAACTCAGAATTTGTTCAATGGACCTCAGGTTTGTTTGTTGAAAGATTCTTTTGTCATATACTTTAATTCTGCCAAAATAATTTAGAGCTTCAAGCTTTGATGCATAACAGACTTTCTTACATTTCACCATATGTGCATTCGTGTATAGATGTGCTTGAATTTAATTTGGTAGAAGACAGATTACACGGCGTGATACAGCTAGCACCCTGCAGCAGTCCCCTTCTTCTGCCCCGTTTACCCCTTACGTCATGGCTGTTTTACAGGATTCACTTGTCTAATTCTGTATAACCCACTGATTATATTTGTCATTGTCTTTTAATGACAGTGCATTCACATTTATCTCAACTTTTTTTTCTGTTCAGTTCATTTTCTTCTTGGCATATTTTAATGATTTTTGTGAAAGCAAATTATATCCCCTATTTATCCCTTAGGAAGAACACTCCATCTGCTGCAGCGTTTTCTTAAATTTCTTTCCATACATTCCTTTTGCCTTCCTAATAACTTTCTTCTGTAGCCTCTCTACATACCTTTCTTGAGTTTAACCATAATCTTGTCTTCCTCTCATTTTTTTTTCCTGAAACAACCTATACTTTCTTCCAGAAGTTGTCTTTGAGGTGTCCCTGAATTAATCTGCCCCTCTAAATACCCTACTCCGGAAGGCACAATGAAGGACAGTTTCTTTTTGGTGATTGTTTACATTAAGACACAGTGTCATATTTCGAGCATATATGGGTGGTGCTAACTTGATTCACATCCTGATGGGACATTCAGTTAAGTGTTCTGGCTCGAACACTGAAGTTTAACCCTTTCTGCACAAAGAGAGAGGGCAGGCAAAGGACCAAAAATAAGGATGATTTTTAACTGTCACTCCAATTCACTCAAGAAGTTAAGAGAACAGTTTTTTATTTCTTTTTTTTTTACATTAACATGCACTTTATCTCCGACCATACCTTTCAGCCTCTTAGTGCAAGAAATCTGGCCAAAGCCCAAAAAACTTTATTCCCCTTTATTTTTATTTATTTGAATAATACAGATCCAAAAATCAGAGACATATTTTAATTAATACTGTTATAAACTTAAAAAGTTGCTAGATTAACATTTTTTTTTGCTTTAGCATGCATTTTTTTAAGGATATGGAGTCTGAAACTGAAATATCCATCATTTTGATTTTCCAGAAAACCACAGATTTTATGAGGAACAGACATTACTGACTGACTGACTGCAGTCCTCAGTGATTTACTAAGAAATCAAAGAAACAGAAACTTGAGGAACAGGATGAATACTTGAGGTAAAACCAAGGAGAGGTTTATGCTTTAATATCAAGGACAGTTGAGAGGTATAGACATCCCATTAAAAAAGAAAAATATATATCTGCATAAAACACCCTTTAAATGGTTGTCAACCTTTCGGTGTCCTTGTAGCAGCTTCACAATAGGCGTCACCAAGGGAATAGTTCTCACTAATGCACTTCTGGTATGTCTTAATGTAAAGAATTGCCTCTTTTTCCATATCCTAAATGTGTACAGCAATTACAGTGCTACCTCATAATTGTTAAGGATCTTATTGCAGTCAAGAGTCATTATTCTACAGATATTGCTGTTTCTATCATATAGTTTATAAATCTATATACAGCAGGCATCTGTGTTGTTACATCTGCCTTCCATCTTTGAATGGTGCTGAAATTACAATAAACTACAAATAGACAGTAATGCGCTAGAAAAAGGGAAGATAAACACTTTGAACTTTGTATACTTTTCAGACTCTGGAACTTGCTATCATAAAATAAAGAACATGGTCAAAATGGCTGAAAGAATTGTAGCCAAATACTTCAAAGTTCAAAACTCAGCTGTTTTCTTTCTTTCAAGCTTTGTCTGTGGAGAAGGTATTTGGCCAGTCGCAGTAAGGCTTATCATTCCAACAGTAAGAGAATTGGATTTTCAGTATCATTGCTTATTAATGACCCTGTTTAAATAATTATCATTCCAAGTCATCACCAGTTCCAGCAAAATTATTCCACTCACAGTCTTTCTGACCATCAGCACAAACTAATGAAGGCTGATCGTCACAGGTCTCCTTGCCAGTCCGTCAACAGTTCAGACTGGGCTTACACTTCAGGGTACTGACTACAAGATCTTTATACATTCAGTCACCATCTAAAAAGATTATCCTGGGTACCTTCACAAAATCTAGTAGTCTGAACTTTCATATCAAGATCCGAGTGTTGTTTGAAGCAGTAGCCCTTCAGGGTATCTTGCTTGGCAGGCCTGTTGACTTTCAGTCTTCACTGTTGTGTTCCTTTACTGTCTGGCATTCATCATCTGGCAGGTCATCCATTAGAGAAGACCCCCTTAGAGTGAACTAGCACTTTTGAGTACGATCCATATCTGCAGTATGTGTTTATATACTAGTCCTCCAACATCCTCATTCATGGCATGCATCATCTAACGTTCTCATTCATGGCAACTCTGGTATGGGATCAACCTGTCACTGTAGATGGAGTAGGCAGCCATTTTCTGCTATCCCTCCCCTGCAAGCTCCTCCAGTGCTCAATCAGTCAGTAGTCTTTCATGTTTGTAGTTATTTCTGCCACAGAGCTGGCCATCTTTTTAAGAGCATGTCTATGGTGCTGTAAAATCATGGATGCATACACTGATAAATTTCAAATTTCAGGGTTTTACTTAAAATTTGCTGAAAATGTCAGCATTGTGATCATGAAACATTACAGACATTACCATGACCATTTCATCATGCATTTTTACCAATCTCAATAGAGCTGCTGTGGTTTTTGAACTGCTCATTATTTTCCAATACCCAATATGGTTTTAAAAAGGTACTTTCTTGGACCAAGTCTGGTCTATCCTTTATTCTTCCCCAACTATGGAGGAATAAAGAGAAGATTATATCTCAGAAAGTCTCATTTCATTTAGTAGCTCAGACACCCATTGGAGTTGGAGTAGGGGAGAGGAGGAATGGTGAGGCTTTCTTCATATGTCTGTCTTCAGGGGAAGAGTGTGGGGACTTGTCTAGATGCACAGTACAGGTAATGATATTTCCAATGGAGACCAGAGAAACTTTACTCCATTGCCTTGCCCATTAAGGAGACAGGGTCATTCTGAAAGCTTACATCATTTGTGAAAGTGAGCAACAGCATTTTGCTAATGCCCACTGAACATCCTCCTGGAGAGAGCTATACTTGGCATGAGCAGGTAAAGTTGCAGCTTAAAGCAAAAAATAGCAATCGACTGCACATGACAGCACCATGGCCAAGCATCCAAGTTTCTCTCCTGACGGGAATACATTTGCTGGAGAGTACTTACCCAGGAGAGAATGAATGGGTCTGTATATCAAGGTAGGGTAGAGAGTGACTTTATGGGTCAAGATAGAAGAACAAAAAAATGTGCTTTCCTCTTGTAAAGACTGCATATTTCAAACTTACAGACGTGGACCATTTGAAATTGCATAGATTTGAAATGCATCTTGTGCTCAGTAGCTTTATATCCCATGTTTCTATGGACTCTGGACATCAGGTAATGAAGTTTTTATGCTGCAAGTTTTGGCTTTAACTTTGAACTTGTTTGGGAAACTCCACTTCTGAGGACTTTTGTCATGTCACAGAAGTTTAGGCAAATTTAGCTAACTTTATACCACACACATTTATATGAAGACTATACAACAAATGCAGACGTTATTATGCTGTGAATCTTGGTGTTAGTAATGAACTGGTCTAGGAAACCCTTTTTTAAGGCATGTGTCATGCATGTGAAGACTATGTAAAAACAAATTAATGAAACATGAGTCTTCCTTTTGAATATTTAACTGTTCATCGATAATTACTAGGCATGCAGTTCAGGAGACCAGGCTTATCCCAATAAAATAAGCTTATCGTAAATTCTCAATTGCCCCAAAACACCAACTTGATTAAGTGATTTGCACACAGCAGGCAAATGAAGGCTATGTGATTCAAACCCTGTTCCATAAGAAGTAGCTTGTTAATAGCTCCCTGTTTTAATCCACTTTGCCAACTGCGAGATAGATAAATATTATTTTTGTGTTTTTCTACTTATTTACTAAAGTAAGCTTACAGAAATGTCACTGTGTAAAACTGTAAGAATGGAGTATCCTGTATATGAAGTCAAAACAAAATTTGTATAATGTTTGCTGTAATGTGCATTTCATCGTTTTCTGACTCCATAGCTTAGCAATACATATGGTGATACTCTGCAGAAAATGTAAACTTTTTTTTTCACAGTTGAAACTGTAAGTGAAACTAGAAAGTAGATTTGTATATATATTAATGAGCTGTTGACAAACTTCCTTCAATAATCCAGGGTTTGATTCTCTCAGCCGTCATTTACCTACTGGGCGACTATGAACATATCACTTAACCAGACAATGCTTTCAGGCAGAAGCAAAGAAATGTTTATGTGGATCAGTGCTTAATTCTGCTTAAGAAATGCAAATAGATAAATAGATATAATTCACTGTCATGGAAAGCAGAATTAGGCTTTGTAATCCTACTGTACTCTTGAGTTGGGAAGGTGGCCTAATGGTTAAGGTGTTTGCTTTGCAAGCATAAGGTGCAGGGTTTAAGTCTCACAAGGGATAATTGGCTAGGCTTAAAATGGCTCACAAGGGCAGTTAGCTTAGTACTAATCTATGAACCTATGAACCTATAAAAACAATAAGTTACTTTTTTGCTATTGACCTTATTACCACACTTCACAAATCCCAGGGTGAGTGATTTGACAAGTACGATGTCTTGCCAGCAATACAGTGTGACCATAGGTCAGAAGAGTAACTGAAATTACATATAGTGTTGACAGACTTCTTTCATAATATGAGGTCACTCCAAGTGGCTTGACAAACCTGGTTAGCCCTCACCAAAACCAAAACTATGATTTTTGACACAGACCAAAACTTATTAAATTGACTGGAACTCATTTATGATGACGATATTTGTGTTTCAAAAAGGGCAGCATTAAAGCCCTGAGATACTACACAGTGTCCAGCAGCAGCTGTAACATTTTGGGTCAGAGAGTATTGTGTATTTCTTGACTGACACCTGGTTGATTCCAAAATGTAGCAGCAAAGTGGAGAAATAACCTAAGACAAGGATAACAGTATATTTGTTTATTTTTTGTGACCAGGAAAAGCCCTGTACCACTCTGCTCCTCTTGCAGGCCCTAAATTGCAGTGTGCATGCTATATAATCAAAAGCGATGAGAATTTCTGATACCGGACACTGAGGAACAAAAATTAATTCAGAATGTGTGCCCTTCTCTTGAAGCATGTATACAAAAAAGTTTTGAGACTGAAGATAGATTGTAAGAACATGTATAAATAATATCATTGTATTATTACTTATTTAGAAGAGGAAGAATATCTGCATTATCAGTGCAGATCATACATATCTTGAGTGCAGATGTGAAGGAAGCTCAGGAATTCAGGAAGACAATCGCTGGCATTAATATTGTGTTGTGAAATATGGAATGGTAAATATGAAACATTCAGGATGAGTCCTGAGAACAAACGACATATAAGTATGATCCAGTACATACTGTGTTTTTGTCACGTAAAATCTCTACGCCAAATTTCTTGTTACAGATTATGTAAAGATATTGCAATTGCTTTTATGAATATTTACGAACGTTAGTACACAGCCTGTAATAAGATCTCCAACCAAACAAAAATAAATAAATAAATCAGTAAACAAAACAAAATAATTAATTAATAAAGAGTTTTCTTGTTAGTGGGAGTTTCTACACACATGGTAATGAGAGATTTCAGATAGTTGAAACTTTTAAATCAACAGGACCCTCCAAGCAACAGAACAGAGGAAGTGCTTTTGAACTAATTACATATTTCATACCTTGGAAGGATGTTATATATCTAATAGTATTCTTTAAATTAAAATGTATGCTGTACAGCATTATGTTTGGGTCTCTGCCATGTATACCTCTCATGCTCATTGACCTGTCAAGCTTTGCTCTTTAAGTGAATTAAACAGACCTGAAATGGCAATAATGCGGTTATGATCTATGAACCAGTCATAATAATGTATGTTCTTTCAAAGTTGGAAGATAATTAATTACCCTAGTAGATAGAATGCTTTATTCTTGTTGCCCCCAATATATTGTAAAATGAAGAAATCAAAGTAAATGCCTTCGGCTGCTACAGACAACACCATGGGAGACATCTGTCTTACGCTGCTACAGACAATGTCATGTATTCTATTACAACTCAAATTAAAGATGACAGAAACAGCCAATGGATGGTGATATATTAAATCTAACATATGGATAAACTAAAACACATCTTTATCTGGAAGAAGAGAAAGGATGCAGTGGAAGAGTAAGCCTACCTGGTTACAAATACATTGTCTTTACAAAAATTGGGACTTTTTCATGGGACGAATTGTTGTTTTTCTTCTTCTGTACACTTCCAAACTGATTTTTGTAACAATGAGGTGTCCTTTACTGATGTCACCATGTTGAACAGTTTAAGGATGTGAAAGAAAGAATATCATGGAGATTTAAAGTAGCAGTACAAAAGCTGAGATGCAAAGGAAAATATTGCACACAGATGTTCAGTATTTAAACAATGTAGTAATACATGGTTCAGGGGGCGGCCACGGTGGTGCAGCGGTTAGCGTTGTCACCTCACAGCAAGAGGTTCTCTGGTTCGATTCTCAGCTGGGGTGCCTTCTGTGTGGAGTCTGCATGTCCTCCCTGTGGTCACGTGGGTTTCCTCCAGGTGCTCCGGTTTCCTCCCACATCCCAAAGACATGCAGTAGGTGGATTGGACACTCTAAATCGGCCCTAGGTGTGAGTGTGTGCGCCTTCTGTGGAAGATTGGGTGCCGGGCTGGCAACTCGATACTGCAAAACTCCACTGCCAATCATGAGTGGACAGATGATCCGCTGTGGAGACCCCTATCCGGGAAAAGCCGAAAGAAGAAGTAATACATGGTTCAGGACAAAGATAAGAGAAGCCTGTAGTCCCTCTGGCAACTTTTTTTTCTTGCTGCCATTCCACAGTTGTTTAAGGTGAAGAAGGTGACTTTGTATGAGCACAGTGTTTGTCTGCTAAAGGAACAGTGTGTTATTGTGCAATTAAGTAGGAAGGTTTGTAGAAGCTGCAAAAGAAAAAAAAGAGAACATTACTGCATTGAGGTAGGTAAATAGAGGTATAGCAGCT
This sequence comes from Protopterus annectens, assembly GCF_019279795.1. NCBI lineage: Eukaryota > Metazoa > Chordata > Ceratodontiformes > Protopteridae > Protopterus > Protopterus annectens. Next base: position 1,149,102,978 of record NC_056744.1, read on the forward strand.
TCTCACCACTTTTTTTTAATGATTGCTGTGAATAATGAGGTTTGTGCTGAAGACAGTGTAAATACATGGGAAAAGGACAATAAATGTTTTCAAGGTGTGATTGAAACTTGCTAAATGCTGAAGTTTCAAAAATGAGTCTGCAGTGAGTACTGACAATGCATGTTATTCTGGAGTATATTTTAACTATGGCTGTCTGCTTTATTGGAGTTGTTTAACCTTCTTGCTGCACAACTCAAATCTATCCGAGTAAAATTTCCTTACATAAAATGATGACTATAGCAAGTACTAGTTCTATACTGATGTACAGAGTAGGAAGCTGAACACTTTTACAATCCAAAGTTGTCTAAACTTATAACATAGGTACAAAAATGGCAGCATAACATCCATAGTATCTGTCAGGGATATAGCCAGTTTTTTTCAAATTGTGTACCAAGATCCCACACTGTTGCTTGACCGTCATCAAAGGAGCCCCACCCCCAAATTTTTTTTTTATTTATAAACTAAGAAACATCTTTATTAAATTGTGATGTATGACATAGGCCATATTACTTTTATATAAATAATAATAAACCATAGCGACACAATCTCGGTTGGAAACATTATACATTCCAAACGGTGCGACACAACTGTAGCTGTAAACATTATACATCACTTTTAATATATCCAGTCATTGTTAGTCAACCATTACATAGCTCATTCAAATCCTGCCTTCTTTTAAACTTCATTCCTCCCCGTATGTATTGTTCCCACAATTCCCATTTTTTCCAATGTAATTTGCTCCTACCCTTTTCTAGATATCCCATTTCCAGTTGTTTTAAGTCTATTACTATCATCACTTCTTCTAGTAAATTCAGTTTAGGCTTTGATTTCCATTTTCTATTATTGCTTTTTTGGCAGCCATCATAACTAGACTCAGCAAGGCCTTACTATGTCTAGGCAATTTCCAAGTTTGTATCATAGCTAAAACAAAAAAAAATAATTTCCCTAGTCACTCCAACAGGCTCACCCAGCATATACAGCAGATCAGTCTGCAGGGAATCTTTAAAGTCTACCAACTCATTACACTCGCAGACAATATGTTCCCAGTTCCATCACACCTCCAATGCACTCCCAAACATTGGCCCGTGTAGAGTCATGCAGTACAAAAGCAGTTAAGCAGTTTATCCTGTGGTTATATACTGGCTTGAAACACTAAACTGTCATACAATTTCCTGTCTGAAGTTTTATACCATAAGTATATTCTGATAAAAGTTGCATTGCAAGAAGCCCATGTACTACGAGAACATAGCCAGTCCACAGACTTTCACACAAAGTTAACCGCCATTTAATGGTAGTGTTACACTTGGACAAGTGTTTGTATATCAAGGTAGCCATAACCACAGAGGTTCATTTTTAATGAAAGCGTGCACACGGCACAGCCCACTCACATTCTTGTCCATCCTCTTTGATCATCAGAGTAAGCTATTTGGTGTGCTGATTGTGTTTGCTTAAGAAATTAATGATAACAACCTAAATCATTTGCAAGAAACAGCCCCCTTCCACTCCAAGTCAAAATTCAGCACACAAAGCATATACTAAGTATGTTACAGGACAATCTTAAACATTCTCTAAGCTACTTGCTCAAACCTAGTGGAATATCCGCTGCTCGTCTGGTACCAGTCTGGTTTTAGTCAGTACCATCAGTTTAGTGAACCACACCACTGCCAGGCCCAAATCATCACAAGAAAGTACTTCTCAGCTCAACACACTTGCAGACATTTATTATAACTACCAGAGGAAGTTGTTTTGTGCACTAGCTTTGGTTCACTTAATGTTAACAACCTAAAACATTTGCAGCAAAAAACTCTTAGCTAGTCTAAACCCAAATACAGCATACATTAGATTTATGCTTAAATCTTCAACATGCCATCTGAGGAATACCCCTACCTGAATTATGGCAATGAATTTGTGCAACTTGGGTCTAACATTTGACTTGCAAAAACCCTTGTGAAATGACAGTTACAAAAGAATTGTAGATAGGCAGATCCTTAAAATGACTAGCCTGAGAATTACATACCAAAATTCCACAAAGGTAAAAAGCTTTAACTTTGTACAACAATCAGCTAGGTAAAATAGGTATGATAATTTTGATAATTCATTTCAAAACATGCCCATACCTATATGAGACCCAACAGTTTGTGGTCAGTTTTTCAGAATGCCATCTATGAACTACCACCACCTATGACACTGAATTTGCACAACTCAGGTCCAGAGTAGAGCTTGTGAAGATGACTGCATAACAGAATCTAAAAATGGAATCGTTCATTGACATGCAATACTCTGACGTAGGTTTTCTAAAATGATTACTCTAACATTTCATGCCAATATTCCACACAACTAGTACTTAATTAAAATGGCCAGTGCATTTTAATGTATTTTTTCAATAAATGCCAATATCTCTGTCAAACCTTAACATCTGAGCTCACATTTTCAACAAACTATATATGGACCATCAACTGGCTTACTGCACTGAACTGATGCATGTGGGATGTAGAACACGATTTGCAAAAATGGCTCTGAGAGAACATAAAATTGCACAATAGCTCACAAGAATTTGCCAGAAGGGTCCCTTAAAGGAAAATGCTGCCTCTCCTACAGTTTAACTCAATCCTTAGGTTTCTTTTCTCCTAACAATATGGTTCCAGTATTGTGTAGGTAGGAGAAACCTGCTTGTACATTTTAAAACTGTAATTTCCTTGCATTGGAACCAAAGGAAGAGAAAGCCCACATATGTTTTTAAGCTTAACTTCTCACATACTTTGCAGAGGAATTCATCTCTGCCTGTGTAACATATCATAGACACAGATAAGTCTGTAGTTTACCCTGGCAGGTACTGCTGTCAACCTAAGATGGGTGACTAATCCTGCTAATTTCAGGAATACAACAGCTGATATAAAAAAGACAGAAAGCTGTGGAACTGTTTTCCACTGTCTTTATTGCAAAGAGGAGGTGAACTTAACACTCCCCTTTCATAGCAAAACAAAGCAATTAGATCAGTCAGGGATTTAAAGGCAGTTGTTACCTCTTCTGATAAGTTGACATAAGCAGCAATACGGTATTGAAATTCTAAGCTTTAAAAGTTGGCTATTTATAATAGTTTATATGTTAAGATAACTTAAATGTAATATCAAATATTTCTGAGACATTTAGAGAAAAGTCAGAAAATATTTTTCTTGTAAAGTATCAACACATTTACCATTTTCAAGCCCCACACACACACACACACAGGACAAAACTGTAGAAAGAGAGACAACCTCATCAACTAGGTGCACTGATAATGTTCATAAAAAAGTATTTTATACTATTTGTGAAATCCTCCCAGAGGGGGGTGCATATCTGGTACACTCAGATCCATGGTAAGAGATTCTCACTGACTTTGAGTCAGACCTTACATTGTGAGAGTGGATGAGCATTTTGTATTTCACCAAGGAAATGTAACCATTGATGGCAACAGTAATTTACAGCTGAATTTGCATTAACTTATGTTTACTATGCGGTCTTCATAGGATCATAGGAGGCTACTAGACTATCAACCTGGAGGTCATTTCAAGCCTAGCCATTTCATCCCAATGTAATAAATACCATAGATAGTCTAGTCAATACCCAGGATTGATTTTGTAATGACTGCCCATGTCCCCTCCCCATGGGGGTTGTGGGCACTATCCCAGTAAGAATTTACGGTGCCCCATCCACTCATCCAGGTTAATTTTGAACTGTGTTCTGTGTCATAGAGGTGCTCTCCTTCTCCTCAGTTGGCGGCCTATTCCAAAGAAATGGCAGTCGCTGGGAGACAAATCTGTCCCTCCAGCATGTCCTATTCAAGTCACAAGCCATATTTAGGTCCCTGGAAAGGGTAGCTCTACTCCAGTTTGTTTTACGGATGTGCAGCAAATTCATAGGTTTGGGTAAGCGATTGCTCTGTAAGCCAGGCATAAGTCTCCTCTAAGAAGTCTATACGATACTGAGTATAGTTACAGGGACTTTAGTCAGTCTGTGTAAGGCATGTGCTGGAGTCCCTTGATCTTCTTAGTTAGAAACCTCTAAGGTCTCTCCAACTGCTGCAGGTGCTTTGTAAGTTACATGCCAAGTATAAAGGGGTTATAACCTCTTTTGCTCTACAGGCAATGCCTTCACTAATCAATTGTGCTACATAGAAAGCCTTCTTTGCTACAGTAGACACATGGTGGTCAAAGATAAGATTGCAGTCTACTTGTGATCCCAGATCTGTTATCCCTTCATAGGTACATAGGGCATTGTTGTTAATTTGATACTTTGAAGGGACATGATGATACATTTCTTTGCATTCAATTTGAGACCATGACTAAGACACCAGTCATTGGTCTGCATAAGTCCCTCCTGACATCATTTGGGGTTTCAGTAATTGCACCCAGTTTGCAGTCATCCACAAACTTTGTCAGCCACAACCCCTTAGTTTTAGCCTGAACTTCTGAGAAGTATATAACAAACAATAGGGGGCCCAGCACTGAACATTGTGGCACCCCCACTGGTGACATGTCTGCTAGTTGATGTGCAGTCACCCACTTTGATAGTGTGTGACCGGTTTGTGAGCCAGTTGGCAACCCATCTTACAACAGAGGGGTTAACATTCAGTTTGCTAAGTTTATCAATAATTCCTGAGTGTGGGATTGTGCCAAAGGCCTTTGCCAAGTCGAGGTATGCTGTGTGCACAGATTTGCCCTGGTCACATTTTTGAAGAAATCCACCAGGTTTGACAGGTAGGATCTGCCCTTGACGAAGCCATATTGGGTTGGATCCAGGGTTAGGAGGTCACCTATGTCTTTATTTATGAGGTCCATGATGATACGTTCCATGGCTTTACATATGAGGCTGGTCAGACTTATGGGTCTATAATTCCCTGGGTCTGTTGCTAAGCCACCTTTGTGGAGGGGAATAACTGTTGCTGTTCTCCATTCCACAGAAACAAATCCTGTGGTTAGGCTGTGATTGAATAGGGTACTTAATGGTGATGCTAGTTCATGTTTTAGTTTGTTTAGAAGACAGCCTGGGATGCCATCTGGTCCCAAAGAGGCTGTGTTTTTTTCCTTAGACAAGGCTTTAATGACCTGCCCTTTGGATATATAGTGTGTGTGGGGGGGGTCGAGGAAAGGTTTGTGATACGTTTGGAGGTGATGAGGGATTGAAATGTTTGCCAAATCTGTCTGCTAGCAGGTTTGTTATCATTGCAGGATCAGTTTGTGTGATACTGTAAGTCACTAGCTTGGCACATGTTTCAGTCTTACTTTTTAAGCTATATAGCTGTAAAAGGCCTTATAGTTATCCTTTGCTGTGATTGCTAAATTTTTCTCAAAGTTACCCTTAGATGATTTGACATGTTGTTTTATTTGCCTGTTGAGGCTGAGGAGGGTGATTTTCCATTGTTGGGGCCTTGCCTTAATTTTTCTTAGACAGCAACATTTTGCATTTGTTGTAAAGATTTTTCATGCTGGATGTCCACCTGGGTGGTTTGTTTTTTACTTGGCATTTATACCTTCCCCTAGGAGATTTTAGTTCGACTTCACCCTTTGTGAGTTCTGGTGTTAGTGCCAGTTCGAAGGTGACTGATTTGTGGTCAGATTTCACTAGCGATGGTCCAACAGTTGCAGTTGCACATCTGTTTATCATGTCAGTGAGGACCAGATCTAGTATGTTTGTTAGTCTTGTTGGGGTTTGAACAATTTGTTCCAGGGCATTTAAGTTAACAAAGTCAAAGAACATTTTCTCTAGTGAGTTAGGGCTAGATTATGTTTCCTAGTTGATGGTGGGATAATTGAAATCCACCATAACCAGAGTGTTTGGCAATATTTGGACTGACTCCAGTTTGGTCAAGTAGGCCTCATGTGCATCATGATCCATAGAAGGGGATCCATAACTAGCTATGACTTAAATGAGGGTCTTACCCAAAGTAATCTTAACTTGGAGTAACTTCATGGAGTTGTCCAATCTAAATAGTCGGGAGGTGAATTTATCCCTAATACAGATAGAAACACCATCTCCTTTGGTTCTCACATGTTTGTTTTGCAGTATGAAGGTGTGGAAGGCTTTGTTGCCTTGTATGGCTGGGGTACTCTCTGAGACCTTGAACTGTGTTTCTGTGACTGCACAGATATCTACATCCTCCAGTGATAGAAGTGCTTCCAGGGTGTGCAGTTTTTGGTGTATGTTTCTAGTGTTTACCAACATGACCCTTATTTTGTTATGGTTGGCAATTTTCACATTGGCAGTTTTGTTTTTCAGACCTTGGCTAAAAAGGGCAATATGGGGGAGCCAAGAGCCTTTGCTAGCAGCTAAAAGCCTAGTGTTGCCAGGTGCAAACCATCTCTGGCAAAGCAATGAGGTTTGTTGACCATGTCAACCCAGGCTGACAGAAACATATAATGTAGTTCTCTGTTATACAGACACCCACACGCATCTGTTTTTTTACACGTGTAATACAGTGTTTTATATATACATATATACATGTGTGTGTGTGTATGTGTGCAATATGGGTACATACAGTTTTTTATAATAAACTTAACATAGTAGAGTTAAGTATTATTAATATATGCATTCCAGTAAATATTTCTTAATGTTTTACTTATTCACTGTCACACATTGGCTATGTGTTGCACATGCAGTCTTTGTCAATGTCTTTATGTCAGTATTTTTCCTTGTGTTGCTAAGTGCATTTATTACTTGTTATTATCTTTGCCAATGTAACCCGAGTTGTAGCTGAAAAGGGTCCTGAGACCAGTTCGGATTCCTGCTTACCAAAGTATAAATAAATATGAAATAGAAAAAATGGGGTGAACATGCCAGAAATAATTAATGAACTAGAAACTGAAGGCACTGGGAAGTAGCAGACGCACTAAGTTTGGAGTCCTACTACTTGTCATTTGTAAATGTACAGCAAGGATCATTAACTGGAGTGAGAGCTTTCACACCTCAGCATGAGAGTGCGGGGGAAGGTATGTCAGTTGTTTAAGAAATACAAAAGGATACCTTTACAAAAGCCTGCTACTCAACTACTTTTGTTGGAAGTAGCTGTTTATAGTATAGAAGGGAAGTCTCTGTGTTCATCAGTGGCAGTGATAAACATTGAGCAGCCTGCCTGCCCCTGTGGGAGTGGTTACTGCCTTGAAACTGTAGTTTTATTGGCCATTTTGGGTCAATTCCAAACTCCTTGATCTCCCTCTCTTAAAACCCGATTGCCTCATGGTTTTGGCGTCTTTTCGGACTTGTTGGCTATTGATGAAGCACCCACCAAGAGGAGAAAACGCTGAGAGAAGAAAGGAGCCACTTTTGAGATTTTAAGTATTTTGCTTCAGTTTATTTGTTAAGTTTTTCTGCATTGCCGCCTACTTTTGAACATTTTCTGGCTTGTTAAACTTGATTTCTGTGTTGGTAACTATATTTAGAACACAACCTAGAGCTGATTACTGAATTTCCTGCCTGCACTTATTTTTAAAATTGTTTTTTTTTCCTTAAAACTTGCATTTTATCTGTCTCTGGCCTAGCACTCAAGTGTGGGGTCATTTACTGCACTGTTCTAACTTGTTGATACTTGTGAACCTCTGCTTTCCTTAAAAAAAACAAAAATATAGCTTTTTTCCCACTTTTCTGAGATTTAAAAAAGTTCAGTTACAGATTTGCTGTTCTGAACTGTTTGTAAGTTTCTTGGAGGCCATTCTTTGCTTGGGCTAAAGGGAAGTCTCTGTGTTCATCAGTGCCAGTGATAAACATTGAGCAGCCTGCCTGCCCCTGTGGGAGTGGTTACTGCCTTGAAACTGTAGTTTTATTGGCCATTTTGGGTCAATTCCAAACTCCTTGATCTCCCTCTCTTAAAACCCTCTTTTGTGCGGTTTTGCGTTTTTGCGCATAGCGCAACATCAGGCAGCGCCGCCTAATTGGGTTTAAACTATTCCTGGCTCCACAAAGTCTTCTCTTCACTTTTTCCCTTAGAAATGCTCTATCTCTCAAATTAAACACCATATTCTCATTCTAAGGCCCCTCACTGGTCCAAATAAGTAATCTTACAAGTTAGCACTAATAAACCATAAGCACTACTTACTCTTATACTCTCTATGATTACCTTGTCCCCTATTGGTCCATTTTAATTCAGTTCCATGTATTACTCTAGCATGTCCAAAGGTCAGTCAATGGTTTCCTCTCCAGTCCAGCTGGTGAATCTGGGAATTTTGAGGCAATGTTACAACTGTCTCATGTACACGGACAACCCTCTCCTCCTCCAAACAGGTTCAGATATATGTGAGAGATGCAACCATATAGCCAAACTGGAGGCTGAGCTCTCTCATCTCAAAACTGGTGTAACCAGTCAGGAGGAGAAGGTAACCTCACACAACACAATTCCGGTATCACATAGTCCCACCACAACAGAGAACCAAACACATAAAAACACAAAAACATACACGGAGGCTCTAAATTAAAATCTACCTAAGCAACAGAGACCCCCAAAGCAGACATCCAAGCAAACGCTACCCCAAAACAAAACACGTACAACACATAGCACACAAAGGCCCTTAAGGCTGAATAACACACCTGATACTCTTGTAATAGGTGACTCTGTTGTCAGACACACTGACGTCCCGCTCACCAGGCTGAATAAAGAGAAGGTCACAGTGAGCTGTCTGTCGGGTGCTAGGATCCGCCACATAACGCAAGCACTCAGGTCACTCCAAAGCAAATACAAATATGACTCAGTCATTGTACATACTGGCGTGAATGACCTGAGATGTACCTCCCTCGACTACATGAAAAGAGACATAGAGGAGCTCTCTGATCATGTAGCCCAGGCCAGTATGACCCTGACCTTGAGCAGCATCTTACCCTCACCTAGAATGATCAACAACAGAAAACAGAAATGCAATAGCGTTCAGTCCAACTGATGAAACTATAACTTCCACTCGAAATGCTAACGTGCATCCAACAGTTCCAAGTCACAAATGAAAATGCCACTGTGTAAAAAATAACCAATGATGATATTTATTCCACAACGTATAAAACGACCATAATAATTACATTCGAGTGTAAACGTTCTGATGAAGCTCATATTCTGATGAGTGAAAGCGCTTAACGTTTGTGGAATTTTGTTTGTGGAATTTTATTATGGTCGTTTTATACGTTGTGGAATAAATATCATCGTTGGTTATTTTTTACACAGTGGCATTTTCATTTGTGACTTGGAACTGTTGGATGCACGTTAGCATTTTGAGTGGAAGTTATTGTTTCACCTAGAATGATGCCACAGTATAAAGACAAAATGATCGATTTTAACAATTGGCTAAAATTTTGGTGTCATTCAAAGAGGATCCACTGTCTGTCAGCCTGGGATGATATGCTCGACAAGCCACATTGCTTCGCTAGGGACGGCTTGCACCTGTCACCCCTGGGCTTTCGGATATTGGCAAAGGCTCTTGCCACCCCCATAGTGCCTTTTTTAGGCAAGGCTCAAAAGTCAAACCCACCTCCATAGACAGCACAAGGAACAAGAAACTAAGGGTAATGCTGCTAAACGCCAGAAATCTTAACCTCAAGATGCATGCACTCGAAGCTCTCCTCAGTATGGAGAACATCGATATCTGTGCAGTGACAGAAACCTGGTTCAAGGCTCCAGAGAGCACCCCAGCACTACCAGGTTATACCTCATATCATGCTTTTCGGCCCCAAAACCCAGATTGAACCACAAAAGGAGGGGGAGTTTCCATATTTATCAGGGATATCTACACCTCCAGGTTAGTGGCATTGCACGAAGTATCGGAGACCATCCATGTGCAACTGACAGTGGGCAAGACTGCTTTTCAGTTTATAGCATCCTACAGACCACCCTCTCAAAGTCAGGAATCCCACTCGGCTTTCCTGAAAACATTGGAGAACATGAAGATCTCTCCAAACACCATTATATTGGGTGACTTCAACTACCCAAACATAGACTGGGGAGCATTACTCAAGCCCCAGTACCTTAGCCCAAAGGTTCCTGGAATTTATAAACTCAAATGCTATGGAACAACTAGTCACCACTCCCACAAGAGGGGAAAACATGCTAGACCTGATCATTACCAACATGGGGACTCTATGCTCCATACCAGAAGTATATCCCTCATTGGTAATATCAGACCATAAATTAATTTCACTGGATATCCACATCCCGACCCCACCCCCAGCCCAGAAAAACTTCTCAAAAGCGAACTTCACACTTCTCAAAACCAAAGTGGAATCCTTCAAGGCCCCAGGGCCAGTGGAAACTACGGCCCAAACTGCAGAATCCTATATAAATGCATTCTATGGACATCTCCAGGAATGCATGGATCATGCTATCCCAAACAAAATCAAGACCCAATCATCCAAAGGCAGGCGTCCAGTCTGGTGGACCCCAGCCATAAATAAACTGTACAACAGAAGGAGGAAGCTACTACATGATAGAGCAAAATCCCTAAAAGGGAAGGCATCTCTGATCAGTACTAGCAAAAATTACGATCCCTCATAAAATCCTCCAAGGCCAGCTTCGAGAGAAAAATTGCACAGGACACTAAAGACAATCATAAGGCTTTTTTCAGTTATGTTAGGAACCTGGGATGCAACTCCCAGACTTGTTCTGAGTTGATTCTAAACAACAAAAAATACACTGAACCCACAGACATCGCCAATATCCTGGCAGACAGGTTCAGTGCAAACTTCTCCACCCCCCCCCCAAAAGAGCAAGTATCTATCCCGGCAGAGTGCAGCCTCCCAAACATCTCTGATGCTCAGGTGAAGGCTGCCCTCTCCAAAGCAAAAAACACTGCTTCCATGGGACCAGATGGCATCCCGGGTTGCGCCCTATATGAACTCCAAGAAGAACTAATCCCTCAAGTAAAACTGCTGTACAATCTCAGCCTCACTACAGGATATGTGCCAAAAGAATGGCGTACAGCAACAGTGGTCCCACTCCACAAAGGTGGCACCTCTGCGGACCCTGGAAACTATCGCCCCATAAGCCTGACTAGCCTAGTCTGCAAGGCTATGGAGAGGATCATCATGGAACTCATAAACAAAGACATTGGAGACCTACAGACACTAGATCCTACCCAATTTGGCTTCGTCAAGGGCAGATCCTGCCTTTTCAACCTGGTCGACTTCTTCGAAACAGTCAACAAGGCCATAGATGAAGGAAAGGTAGTCCACACAGCCTATCTGGACCTCGCAAAGGCATTTGACACAATACCCCACTCGGGCATCATAGATAAGCTATCCAGCCTAAATATAAACCCCTATGTCACAAGATGGGTCGCAAACTGGCTCAAAGACGGAACCCACAGAGTCAGAGTTGCTGGAGCCATGTCAGACTCGAAACCGGTCACAAGTGGCGTCCCACAAGGTTCTGTCCTGGGACCCCTCTTCTTCGGTATTTACTTTTCTGAGGTACAGGCCAACGTGGGAGGACTATGGCTCACCAAGTTCGAGATGACTGCAAACTGGGTGCCATAATCGACTCTCCAGCTGACACAAACATCCTTCAAAAAGGTCTCGCAGAGACGGATAACTGCTGCCAGAGCCATGGTCTAAAGCTAAATGCCAAAAAGTGTATAGCATACCCTTTGGCAAAAACAATGTGCCCACAAATTACCACATAGGTGGTAACCCATTAAGTACAGAGAAAGTAATTAGGGATCTGGGGACCCAAGTTGATAGCAATCTCTCCTTTGACAACCACATTGCCAAAGTGGTTAGAAAGACCTTCTACATAGCCCACCTCATCATGAAAGGATTCACATCTAGATCAAGAGAGGTAATCGTGCCCTTTATTCATCCCTCATCAGGCCCATCATAGAATACAATGCCCCTTTGGGATGTACCTTACCCGACACCTGCAGCAATTAGAAATACCCCAAAAGTACCTCACCAGGAGGATCAAGGGACTCAAACAGATGCCATATGCTGCTCAGTTAAAAAAACTCCAGCTCTACTCACTTGCATACCGCCTACTTCGAGGCGATCTATGTCTGACATATAAAGCTATGTCCAACCCAGAATTAATGGACATGCTCCACCTCAGTAAATCTAAATCCCTTAGAGCCACACGCTCGAGGGACTTGAACCTCAGCACAGAAATAAATAGAACATGCTGGAGGGACAGATTCATAACCCAGAGGCTCCCTTCGCTCTGGAATAGAATTCCAATTCATGTTAGGCAGAGCACCTCACTGACTCTCGTCAAAAAGAATCTTGATGAGTGGATGGGGGATCGTAGGTTTGTCCCGGGGATTACTTCCGTGTCACTATTAGACAGAGGCACAGTAAACTAAACTTTAAAAAGGGCACAGTATACTCAAATCAAGGGGTGGCGTAAGCCAAACACAATTGGGCTAGGCTTATAAATGCCCCAGGACAGATAGCCTAGTATGAACCTATGAACCTATGAACAAGCTCTGACAGACAAATAAATGAGGCTTACTCAAGGAAACACAGAAGCAGATCTGTTACAGAAGGTGTATTAGATCACAGTGTTTCACACTCCTGCCATTCTGTCTTAATGGCACAGGAAAACCACCACCACCACTTCCTTATGTCTAGCATGACACTTATAAATCGGACTTGAAATGTATTCTGGGAAGAAGGAATGAAAGCAACTAAACAAGATCATGTTACCAAGGCAGGCCTCATCGTCAAACATTTTGAGGGAAACACGTTATAATTGTAAAATAAACACTTAGGGTGATTTTGAGGCATTAGAATAGCTCATAAAACAAATAACAAAACATATTTTTTGCGTTCTAAGGTGGAGTTTCCTTTAAATGGGTTCCCTGAAAATTTTATAACAAAATTTTAAGAAGTTTAAATGCTGCACAAAAATCACTTAATTAAACCGGGTGGTTGAACCATTTTGCACTAAAATGTACTACAAAGCATAATTACCATATATAAGCATTTAAGAGTAAAATTCACACTGCAGAAAATGCACATATCAGTTTTATAAGTGCAGTAAGGAACTTAGGTTTGTACACGATACAGATATTACTGCATGTCCACGTATTGCAAGGCATTTGTTCTAGTTTGTGCCTTTCCACTGCTCATGCAGCAAATATATGTACTGTGCACACCCCCTTATGCTTTACTGCATATATACATACATAACATAAACATATGTACATACATACATACATGTATTACATTGTTTTATGTGTGTTAGAACTATATTTTGTTTATTGTAAGTTGAGATGCATAATGTGTTTTAGAAAGACATTGCATATATAAATTATTCATGTATAAAAAAAAAAACAAGCAAGGTAGACAAGCTACACGACAGACAAGCTAATCCCAGTGGTCAACAGTTTATATTCAAGCATGGTATTACACACACTATCACCTAATCAAGTTCCCCATTCACCCTGACAGTGGCAAGGGCCAGCAGCACTGTTTATGGAATCAGGGTATTCAGGGTATTGTTTCCTATTAAGTCAGATGGCTGTTGTCCCAGAAGTACTCAGAAAAAAGAAAAGAAATGTGCAAATACAAAACTACCAGAGATATCTACCACAATTCAACACGTATAAATACTTACAGCTGCTCACAGCTTCAAAGAAACTCACAACACTCAAAACAAGGGTGTTTTCTAAGCAAAACAGTAAAGTGACCACCTCGGTACTGATGCTACTAACTCAGGCAAGCTGTGCTCTTCCAACTACTAAGCGAGGCACAACACTAGCTTTGGATCCAATGATTCTGCATGTGACACACACTCCTCACAAACTACTTCCCTTTTGACATAAAAGATGGGCATTTTGGTGGCTTATTGGTTGAGACGACTGCCTGTTAGCTTTAAACAAGGATTCAGTCTTAATTCTCTGTCATTGTTGTAGGCTATACATGTTATCCACGTGTTTCCAATTGTTTTTCCAGACATTCTAGCTTTTCGTCAAAACATTTTGGTTGACTGGCTATTCAAGCAAACAAGTACCGATATATTTTGTATTTACTGCTGTCCTTGTGGTTTGGATCATGGCTAAAAAGTGGCCAAAAATGCAGCAGTTCAAATAGTTCAAATGACAAAAAAAAAAAAAAAATTCAATGTCGGACATACGCTTGTTGACAAGAAGTTGCTCAACTGGATTATTATTTTTCATTATGGATTATTCAGCACTGATGCCGCGGTGGTACGGTGGTAGCATTGTTACCTCACAGCAAGAGGTTCTCCCGTTTGATTCTCGGCGTGGCTTGGGAGTGCCTTCTGTGTGGAGTCTGCATGTCCTCCCCGCGTTTGGGTAGCGTTCGAAAGACATGCGTGCATAAATGGGTGTGCCTTCGTTGAAGGTTGGGCGTCGAGCTGGCACCTCGGTGTTTCGTAAAATAAATCTACTGCCAATCATTACTGGACCGGAGTTCCGCTGTGGCTACCCCTTACTGGGAAAAAGCCGAAAGACAAACAAACAACAAGATGGATTATTCAGCGCACACATTTCTATGGTATTCCTATACTGATACAAGAGATCTTCAATAGTAAGTCTTTGAAATGTACTACAATAGGCCGCGCTTTTTAAGTTTCCTTATTATTGTTATCAGCTTCAAACTAAAATGAGAAACACCCACCTGATAAAACACTGTGCCTGTAGCTGCTTCAAAGATCTGAGCTAGAAAGAATTTATAAGGCAAGGAAAAATAAATAAGTAGAATAATTCATTTTAATTCCTAGTTTCATGTTGAAAGGGTCTGTCATACATTCAGGATAAAGAATCTTTAATTGATACCCATAGTAGATAATAGTGAATTTAATTTATTCATCAAAATAACTATCGACTACATAGTCCAAGAGTTAAGGACAAAGCCAAACAATAATGAAGAGAAGAGACTTAAACTCAGTAATACTTTTTAAATATTGCTCTTACATACCTACAGAGTGGTTAAGTATCAGATTTTGAATTAGTATGCAGTTTCTGGAGGATGTAAACTTTTAAAATGAAATGCCTGTCATTATTTAGTGACTGCTGTTTTCAACTATTTGTCAGAAAAATGCAAATTTTATAAGGAACAGACAAAAAAATTAGAGGCAAAATTGGAGATATTCTGCAAAATGAGGGATAGTTGAGAACTAGAATATAGAGCAGTAATTAGGTTAACTGGTACCTCCTTGTGTTGAAGAGCTAAGAAAAAAATGTAAATGCTGGTGTATGCATACAAGTGTTTAAATGGCTTGAATGAATGAATAACAGCATTGCATCAGTGGTAATCTGCAATCCTGGTATTCCACTTAGGCACTCAGGATCACACAATCACGTCCCTGATAGCTTGTATCTGGGGTTGCAGCACCCTCCTCTCTACTGTGGCAATGGTTCCCATCCTGTAACTTAATCTGTTCTCCTTCTTCTATTTCAGCTGTTCCCATTAGGGGTCGCCACAGTGGATCGTCTGTTTCCATTTCTTCCTGTCCTCTGCATCTTGCTCTTTCACACCAGCCATCTGCATGTCCTCTCTCACTCCATTCATAAACCTTATCTTAGGCCTTCCTCTTTTCCTCTTATGCAGCTCCATCCTTAGCATCCTTTTCCCACTATACCCAGCATCGCTCCTCGACACATGTCCAAACCAGTGCAATCTCACCTCTCTGGCTTTGTCTCCAAACCGTCCAACCTGAGCTGAGCCTCTAATATACTGATTCCTAATCCTGTCCATCCTCATCACACCCAGTGCAAATCTTAGCATCTTTAACTCTGCACATCCAGCTCTGACTCCTGCCTTTTTGTCAGTGCCACCGTCTCCAACCCATATAACATAGCTGGGGTCACTACCCACTTGTAGACCTTCCCTTTCACTTTTACTGGTACCCGTCTGCCACAAATCACTTCTGACACTCTTCTCCACCCATTCCACCCTGCCTGTACTCTGTTCTTCACCTCTCTTTCACACTCACTATTACTCTAAACTGTTGATCCCAAGTACTTAAACCCATCCACCTTCGCCAACTCTACTCCCTGCATCCTCACCATTCTTCTATCCTCCCTCTCATTCACACACATATATGACTTAGTCCTGCTAACCTTCATTCCTCTTCTCTTTAGGGCATATCTCCACCTCTCCAGGGTCTCCTCAACCTGGTACTACTTTCACTACAGATCACAATGTCATCTGCAAACATCATAGTCTACTGGGGCTCCTGTCTGATCTCGTCTGTCAACCTGTCCATCACCACTGCAAATAAGAAAGGGCTCAGAGCTGATCCTTGATGTAATCCCACCTCCACCTTGAATGCATCCATCACTCCCACCGCAGACATCACCACTGTCACACTACCCTCGTACATATCCTGTACCACTCTTACATACTTCTCTGCCACTCCCGACTTCCTCGTATAATACCACAACTCCTCTCTAGGACACCTTGTCATATGCTTTCTCCAAGTCTACAAAAACACAATGCAACTCCTGCTGACCTTCTCTGTACTTCTCCATTAACACTCTCAGAGCAAACATCACATCTGTAGTGCTCTTTCTTGGCATTAAACCATACTGCTGATCACTAATCATCACCTTCCTTCTTAACCTAGCTTCCACTACTCTTTCCCATAACTTCAAGTTGTGACTGATCAATTTTATCTCTCTATAGTTACTATAGCTTTGCAATTCACCCTTATTCTTAAACATAGGTACCAAAACACTTTTTCTCCACTCCTCGGGCATCCTCTGACTTTCCAAGATTTCATTAAACAATCTGGTTAAAAACTCCACTGTCATTTCTGCTAAGCACCTCCATGCCTCCACTGTTATGTCATCTGGGCCAGCAGCCCTTCCATTCTTCATCCTCTTCATAGCTGTCCGTACTTCCTCCTTGCTAATCTGTTTATCTTCCTGATTCACTATCCCCACATCATCCAACCTTCTCTCTCTCCTTCTCTTCATTCATCAGCCCCTCAAAGTACTCTTTCCATCTGCTCAACACACACTCCTCGCTTGTGAGTACATTTCCCTCACTATCCTTTATCACCCTTACCTGCTGCACATCTTTCCCAGCTCAGTCCCTCTGTCTAGCCAATTGATACAGGTCCTTTTCTCCATCCTTAGTCTCCAACCTTTCACACATCCCTTCATACACCCCATCCTTAGCCACCTCTCTCTTTGCCATGCGCCTCATCTCTTTATACTCCTGTCTACTTTCTTCATCTTTTTGACAATCCCATATCTTCACCAACCTCTTCCTCTGTATACTCTCTCATGTACTTCCTCATTCCACTGCCAGGTCTCCTTGACCTCCTTCCTCTGTCCAGATGTTACAAGATGTAACTTAATTTGTTACAGTTTCATATTATTTCCTTTGTTCTACATTATTAGAACTAGTGTTTCATATTCTTTTAATGGAAGTCTAAGAGATGTACAGTAGACAGTTTATTATAGATACACCTATTGTGCATACATAATATAACCAACAGGTAGCTGGAACGAGAGCAAGAGACAAAGACCGCAGTCGTACAAGAAGGAACAGCAACCATGCAATTCTAGCCTACCAAGATTGGAATACGGGGAACATACCTTTTAACCTCTTAGTGCAGGAAATCCAGACAAACCCTGAAATAATGGGGGAACAAAGGTCAAAAATAGGGGCATATTTTAAATACTACTTTTGAGCCTTTACAAGCCTAACCCATAAGATTACCCTGACATTGTGACACCCGACCTTAGTTCCCAGTGCCTCTGTCAAGTAGAGCCACTGGAGTGATCCCCGGGGTGAATTTTCTATTTCCCATCCACTCATCAAGATTTCTCTTGAAGAGGGCCAGTGAGGTGCTCTGTTTGAAATGTATGGGAAGTCTATTCCGTAGCATGGGCAGTCTCTGGGTTATTAACCTGTCCCTCCAGCACTTTCTGTTGATTGTGGTAATGAGGTTGAGGTCTCTGGAGTCTGTGGTGGAGAGGGATTGGGATTTCTTTAGATGTAGCATTTCTAACAGAGCTGGGTCAGACATGGCTTTGTAAGTCAATCACCTCTAAGTAGGCGATATGAGACAATGAATAGTTGGAGTTTTTTGAGTCTGTCCATATAGGAGAAGTGTTTAATGCCTAGGATGCTCTTTGTGAGGTACTTTTGTGGCCTCTCCAGTTGTTGCAGGTGTCTAGTGAGGTACATGCCAGATGGGGCATTGTACTTGGATTGGCCTAATGAGGGAAGAGTAAAGGTAGACAGTGACCTCTTTCTTCCTGGATGCAAAACCCTTAGTAGTGAGATGTGCCACATAGAAGGACTTTCTGACCACAGTGGCAATGTGGTGGTCAAAAGAGAGGTTGCTGTCAACCCGTGTTCCCAGATCTCTTGTAATGTCTTCTCTGTTCAGTGGACTACCATTGATGTGGTAATTCATGAGAACTGGGGTTTTCCCAAAGGAGATGACAACATTTTTTGACATTGAGCTTAAGGCCATGGTTCTGACACCAGTCGTTGGTCTCAGTGAGGTCTTTCTGTAGGATGTCAGCATTACTTGGGGAGTTAATAATGGCTCCCAACTTGCAATCATTAGCAAACTTTGTCAGCCATAGTCCCTTCATGTTTGCCTGGACTTCTGAGAAGTAGATACCAAACAGAAGAGGACGCAGGACCGATCCCTGTGACTGGTCAGCAGTATGAATTGGAGTCAGCTACTTTCACACTGTGGGTTCGATCTGTGAGCCGGTTTGCAACCCAACTAGTGATATAGAGGTCGATGTCTAGCTTAGTGAGTTTTTCTATGATTCTTGAGTGGGGAATGGTATCAAAGGCCTTGGCCAGGTAAAAGTAGGCTGTATGAACCACCTTGCCTTCATTCACAGCTATAGTGACTGATTCAAAGAAGTCGACCAAGTTGGGCAGGCATGATCTACCCTTCACACAACCAAACTATGTGGGATCCAGAGTCTGAGTCTCCCTATATCTTTGTTTATTAGGTCCATGATGATGCGTTCCATAGCTTTGCATATCAGACTTGTCAGGCTAATGGGGCAATAGTTCCCAGGGTCTGTAGTTGCTCCTCTTTTCTGGAGAGGGATGATTATAGCAGTGCACCATTTGGTAGGGACAAAGCCTGAGGTGAGGCTGTGATTGAAAAGGGCATACAGGCGAGGTGCCAGTTCACTCTGTAGTTCATGTAGAATACAGCCACGGATATTGTCATGTCTCATAGAAGCTATATTTATGGCCTTGGACAGTGCTTTTTTAACCTGTGCAGCAGTAATACTGGGTGCTTGGCAATCTACTGGTATTGTGATTGGTACTGTGTGTGTGTGTGGGGGGGGGGGGTAAACTTGACACTGAATCTCTTGGCCAGTATATTGGCAATATCTATTGGCTCAGTATAGAAGGTACCATTGTGCAGTAGCTCAAAGCAAATCTGGGTATTGCTGTGGAGATTCTTTACATAACTATAGAAGGCCTTGTGGTTGTCTTTACTATCTGCTGCAATTCTGTTTTCATAGCTAGCTTTAGAGGATTTGATGAGGGATCTCAACTTTCTGTTGAGGCTGATAAGGGAGTTTTTCCAGTCTTGGGACTTCATCTTATTCCACATCAGTTTCCTCCTTCTGTTTTAGAGTTTGTTTATGGCAGGGGACCACCAGATTGGCTTCCTTTTTTTTGGAGGAGAGCGTATTGGTTCTGCGAGATCTATGCATTTGTGTATGTGTTTGTACAGTGCATTGCTGTATGATTTGGCAGTCATGCAACTGTTCTCCATTTGCATGGGTGCTCTGATGTTAGCCACCTCTGTTTTTAGGAGTCCAAAGTTAGCTTTGGGGAAGTTTTTCATGATGGTTACCTTTTTGGGGGGTGGGAGGGATGTGGATTTCCAAGGTGATTAGTGTGTGTTCGAATCTAACCAGGGAGGAGTTGAATACTGGTGTAGAGCAATGGTCGCCCATGTTAGTAATGACCAGGTCAAGGATGTTGCTACCTGTAGTGGGGGGTAAGAATGAGCTGGTCCAGGGCATTGGAATTAATGAATTCCAGGAAACATTGACCAAGTGTATTGGTACATGAGTAGTTTTCCCAGTTAATGGAGGGGTAGTTGAAGTTGCCCAGTATGAGAGTGTTAGGTTGGACCCTAATATTCTCCAGGGTGCTTTGGAATGTGGAGTGAGAGTCTTGGGACATGGTTGGGGACCTATAGCAGGCTACTACCTGAACTGCTGTCCTACCCAATGTTAGCTGCACCTGAAGTACCACTATGCATTATGTTGGGCCACCAGTCTGGAGGTGTGCGCATACTTTATGAATATGGAAACACCACCTCCTATGGAGTTCCAAGTTCTGGGGCAGAAAGGTGTGGAATGAGTTATAGCCTGGTAGTGCAGGGGTGTTTTCTGCTGCCTTGAACCAGGTCTCTGTTACAGCACAGATGTCGATGTTCTCCATTTTAAAGAGTGCTTCGAGCAAGTGCATTTTGAGATTTAGACTTCTAGCGTTGAGCAGCATGACCCTCAGATTACATTTGTTTTTAGCTGTTACGGTGGTAATTTAGTGTTTGGAACACCGTCTAAAAAGGCACTATAAGGGTGACGAGCCTTGGCCAGTATCCGGAAACCCAGGGGTAACAGATGCAGGCCAGACAGATACTGGATTCCCTTAGAATGACACCAGAAACTTAGCCAGTTGTTGAAATCAATCATTTTCTGCTTGTACTGTGGTATCATTTTGGGTGATGTTAGGAGACTGCTCAGAGCTAGGGTCATACCCGTCTGGGCTACATAATCCAAGAACTCCTCCATGTCTCTTTTCATGTAGTCCAGGGAGGTACATCTCAGGTCATTCACACCCATGTGTACAATGACAGAGTCATATTTGTACCTGTTGCTGAGGGACCTGAGTGCATGCATTATGTGGCAGATCCTGGCACCTGACAGTCAGCTGACTGTTACTTTCTCCTTATTCAACCTAGTGAGTGGGACATCAGTGTGCCTCACTCTCGGGTCATCTATAACTAGTGTGTTGGGCATGCTGTTTTGCCTTAGGGGCTTTGGTTGAGTGGCACACAGTTTAGGAGAGTTATATGTCTCCTGATTAGTGTTGTGTTGTGGTGGTTGAGTGCGTTTCTGCCTTGGAGGCCTCTGCTGTTTGGGTAGATTTTTATTGAGAGCCTCCACAAAGGTGGGTATGTGGTTTGTGTTTTTATGTAAAGGCAGTGCTGGTGTGTGTTCTGGAGGGCTATGTGTTCCATGTGGTGTTGTGCAATTGTTGATCTTCTTCTCTTGACCAGCTATTCCGGTCTTGGCTGAAGAGTGTGTGGCTTCCAATTTGGATATATAAGTGCATCCCTCACAAGTCTGAGTGTTGGAAGGTAAGAAGAGAGGGTTGTCGGTGTACATGAGGCAGTTGCTACATTGCCTTAGGATGCCCAAGTTCACCAGGTTAATAGGAGAAAGCACAAGGAACTGACCTTTAGACATGCCTGGAGGGGTGGGCATTAATAATAAGTACTGGAGCTGTTTCCTTGTAGAACGTTTAGTGCTTTTAGCACTTTTGTGTGCTACAATAATTACCTCTCAAATGTCCAGAATTTCATTGAATGGCCAGATTTTTTCCTAATATTTTTGGCCTGTTCCTCATAATATTTGTGGACACCGAGGAAACTGTAAAAATTAAACCAGTCTGTTGTATAGTTTTTGCAACCTAAGTAAAAGTCAGTATTTAAATGTTACTGTGTGCAGACATTGGTGTTAATTTCATTTTGTTGTGCACCTTCTGTGACCATTGCACCTGTGGTGTTAAGACAGTTTATATTTGTGTTGCAATACCAAAGTGCACAACCTTCAAAACACAGTTAAGTGACACTGGCACTTCATAAATGTGTGTGTGGGTGTGAGTCTGTGTGTGTGTGTGTGTGTGTGTGTGTGTGTGTGTGTGTGTGTGTGTGTGGTTGGTTTGCCAGGGTAATGCACTGGTCTCAGTGGACCAGTTGAAGGCACAGCCCACTTACAACACCCCAACAGATTAAAAGAAGTACAGTACAAATAGCATTGTGAATTATCATGACTAGAATGAAAGAATAAAAAGTACCATTATTGCAAAAACCAGAAAAGTACAAATATTGCAATACAGAATGTTTAATGGAAAAACTCAACAGACTGAAACTGCAACCAACTGTAAAATTAAAACTGTTCCTTTTACAATCACGTAACCAGAAATTTACCAGTAACATCAGACCAACTTTGCCAGAGTCATGGTAGAGTTGTGAATTTCTTTCCCCTTAAACTAAGGTCTAGAGTTAAGGACTGGGGCTTCATTCTCCTGTACCAATTACACAAAATCCTCTAATACACATCTTGCACACCAAGCTATGCACACACAGCACTAAATCTATCCGCTTACCTAGCCCTTACTCGAACTCTAACCCATAAACTTTTGCAGACACACTCCCACCACTAGTGCTGAAACTTTCAGCACATTCAAAGGTTTCAGCATTAAAATCCCATTGTGACCTAACTATAACCACAATCCCTCAGTCTTCCACATGTTCAGCAGATTTATAAGTATATAATTTTCACTGAATGAACTCTGTTGAGTGGTGGAAATGTTGACTGGAGGAAGGTGGAGTGTGAGTTTATCTTAATGCAGAAACTTTTGCTCTCACAAATGGCACCTTAGTAATGAATTCTACACTTAACCCAACCCTTAGGAAAAGACCTTTCCATAACATTACTGTTATTCAGATAAATTTGGTCTGAATGTGGTGGTAAGGTTATTGTTCTAAGACTGCAAAAGGAAACAATTTTCCTTTTACAGTCTTTTGGACTTTCATTTGATTGGTTTACGTTAATTGTGTTTTCTGTTATGCCAACATTGTTGTTCTGGGCTTCAATGTTTGCGCATTTTGCTCACTTGTCATAAATCCATATATGTCTATATATGTGCATAATGTGTGTATATGTGTATTATGTGTATGTGTGGGTGTATATATATATATGTAGATATATAAAATATGAATGTGCTGTGTGTGTGTGAATGGACTTAAAATGATCAAATCAACAAAATGTAGATGTTGCTAACTTTGGCATGTTAAAGTTGACAAAAAAGACATGCTCTGACAAGTAACCTTGGAGCATGCAAATTTTAAAATGCTTTTTGCAAGGGGACACACCCTGCTAATTATTTATTCCAGCTCCAAAATCACACAATCTCTGAAAAATGGGCAAATTCCCCAACCCCGGTCATTGTCAGTCTCACTCCTCTATCGACCATCTGTTTTATGCACTGTACTGCACTCCATAATGCAAGCCAGCAAATAGTGGTTTAATGCTATTTATCATAAAAGGCATTTGGTTCTCTTTTAACACGCAGTGGGTAACCATTATTTATAGAAAGTAATTGCATATCTTTACCCAGTAGAAAAAAAACTCATAAACCTTTCTCCTTATGAAAATAAGTGAAGCACAGATTTCATATCATGTGACGAAAGGCATTTAAATCAAATGCCATTTAGCCAAAAATAAATGACGGAAAACACTTTTGGCAATTTTTATGAAAACTTTTTAGCCTTTTTGGTGTAGGACAAGCTCTCTGCATACCCTCAAGTGGGGGAGACCTCCCCACAACCCCTAACTTGTATATACCAATTCTGAGGTCACACAACAGTAAGGACAAAAATGCAGCCTCAAGGATTGCCAAAAGTGTTATTGGCCATTTATTTTTCACCAAATGGCAATCAGTTTAAATGCTTTCAGCTGCTCAATAGCATCCCGTAAAACATATATTTTTTCATAATCTTAAGCTGTGTAATATATAAAAATCATTTTTTCATGTATTACAAGGTATGACCATTAACCATGGTGTTCATCTTTTCAGGTGTGGTCAGGGGACACCATCTGATAAAGTACTTGCTCGGAGTCAAGTGGAGATTGAGAGAATCAAACCCAGGACCACTGACTAAGCACTTGAGCATATCTTACCCATAATCCTCTGTGCCAAACTGCCAAAACAAGTAATTTGTTTTATAAATGTGCTGTGTTATACTTTCTGGAAGTGAATTCTTGCCTCATTCATCTAGGCCTTTTCATCTGAAAGTTATTAGTTCTTTTCACATCATTTCCAAGCTATACCTTGAGATTGGGTGCATACAGCTTTCTGAAAGCTGTTCTCCCCCACGTGCCTACTAAGTAACTGTTTGCCTTCAGAATGTATAAAATATGTCAAATGTGTCAGGAAGAACATATGTTTTATGACTGCTAATTCTTTGATATGACCAAAAGATTTCTTAGTTTATCTGAAATACTTCAGTTGATACCCTCATTCCCACAGTCAAGTATCTAAACAATCTGCAGCAGGCAGTATCCAAGGGTTTAAAAGATCTATACAAAAAATTATCTTTAAACTGAGCACATTTTTGCGGATGCAGTCACCTTTATGTAATAAAAGGATTTTTTCTTGTAGAGTTTGTTGATAAAATAAACTTTTAAAATTCCATTGAATGTAGAAGTCCAGTAAAAATACTTGCATTTATATTCTCTTGGCAGGAACGTTTGCTTCGTCATCCTGCGGAAGAGATGTTTAACTGAGGCCCCATCTGCTTGAGTTAGTAGTAGTTCAGTTGGATGTAAAACATCCCACGGCACCTATAGAAAATAGCAGGGGAAGTTTCCCAATGCCCTGGCCAAATTTCCCCTATACCACCGCAAGTCTCTCCTGAAATGAGGAGGCTATTAGCTTAGTAGAACTAACCCACTTAACAAAGGATAAATAAATAAATATCGATGCTATATTTCTGGGTGGGG
The DNA here is from genome assembly GCF_019279795.1 of Protopterus annectens. Lineage (NCBI taxonomy): Eukaryota > Metazoa > Chordata > Ceratodontiformes > Protopteridae > Protopterus > Protopterus annectens. The sequence continues at coordinate 1,149,127,727 of NC_056744.1, forward strand.
GGGTTGACACATCTGTTAATGGTGCAAAACCCCTAATGTTATATATTTACTTATTTTTATTTTATTTTGTAACAGGTGAGGATAGTGGTGACTGCTAATTGGCAAACAATTGTAACAAAGTTATTTTTTTTTCCAAACTGTTAATTTTCTATTTTGTAGTTATCGAATTGCTTATAAATGTTTAATCATTTAACTAATGAACAATTTTCACCATGAATGACGTCACTATATCCAAACAGAGAGTATTGACTGGGACAGGACAATCTTGTTTGTCAGTAATTTTAAAAGTTTATTTTTTGATAAAATAACGGTTCCTTCTCCGACAAGAAAAACTGTTAGCAAGTACAAAAGATGCAATCTGCTTGAAAGTAGAGTTTTTTATAATTATTTAATTTTTTAAACCTTTGCACTTGATCTTTATAGCAGAAAACATATTGTAGCACTTCAGTTGCCTTCAGCCAGACCTGTCACACCCCCTAGCTCCCATCCCCAGCTCAGACCCTTGGAATCATTTGACCTCGGACATCAAGTTATATACCCTGGAACATCCGTTTGTATTACTGCTCTGTCGTCCAGCCTAATGCTTAGCAGACGAATGGAAGGGTTGTTGCTTCAGAAATCAACAAATGGCCCCAGTCATTAACTGAGACATCCAAGGGAGATAGGGCATTGTCTGTAGCCAATTTAAATCTCCTTCCCAATAAATAACCCCCAAGACTCGTCAAGACCCACTATATGGCGATATCGTTCTTTCAGCCCCATTATGCTTCATTTCCTCTAAAACAAAGCAAGTAATGATAAGACAAAAATATTTAAAATATAATTTCTGTGATTATTACATTATGCTTGTAGACAGACATACACATGAAATATTAGACGTTTGTTATAGGTTTGATTATAAATGTTTGTTTGCTAGCTGTGAGAAAGCTAAATGCAGTTTGGGACAAACTAAGTTGTCCCGGTCCCTCGAGTAAGGGAGTAAAGGGGTGTTGGGAGGGTATAGTGGTAGAAAGGAAGGTAAGGATTGCAGTTGGTTAGGATAGTGGGTTTGTGGTGGTGAAAGGGTTAAGGAGAGAGGGAGATCTAAAAGGAAGTGAGGTAGGAGAAGTTGGGACTTCTGACAGTACTAAGGGTTTGGGATTAGAGGAAGTAGGCACATTTGGTGTGAGTTGGTGGAGTGATAGCTAGCTTACGTCCAGATGACCTGTAGGGATCGTGGATGAAGGTAGGCCTTGGATGGTGGGGAGAGAAGGGGATAGGTGGTCTGGTCCGTCCCTCCTTTGGTGTTTTCTAGGGGTTGAGTTAAGGGGGGGCTGGAGTCAGGGAATATAGTTTGAGCTTACTGATAGGAAAGGGTGATAGAGTACTGTGTGTGTGTGTGTGTGTGTGTGTGTGTGTGTGTGTGTGTGTGTGTGTGTGTGTGTGTGTGTGTGTGTGTGGATGAATGGTTGGAGGGGTGGACAACAACATAAAAAAATATATATAGAATAATGTAGATATATAGATAATGAAGTGGATGGGAATAGTGCTAGGCTTACCTGGGTGGTTGAAGTTTCCCTTGCTCCCTGTCGTCCGCCAGTCTCCTGGGGATTCGTCGCGCCTTGTTTCGGTGGGGCCATACAGTCGAGTGACATCCGTGGGAGGAGGCTGGTCATGCCCTTAGCTCCGTGTAGCAGGCCGTCGGTGCCATGCTGTCGGAGTACATGTAAAAAAAAAAAAAAAACAGGAAGACGTTCTCCCAGTGGTCGTGGTAGGCAAAGGGAGGTCCATTGGTGTAATCCGGTCCCAGTTATTTGGGGAGTAGTAGTAAATCATCCCCTCGTGCTCCCTGGTGGGTTCATGGGCCGGTTGTGTTCATTCCTGGGGTAGATGTTCTCCCGGTGGTCATGGTTGGCGGTAGCGTTGGGGCATAGTGGCGGATCAGCTCCTCAGGGGTCCATCGTGCGCCCGGCTCCATTTCGTTGGTGGTAGTGGCGGTGTTTGCAGTTTGCATGCTCTGGGGGGGGGTTTGTGGGTGTCTGTTTGCCTCTCCAGTTCCCCTTCAGGATGGCATCGCGGTCGTCCGGGTGTCCCTCGGTGGCAGAATATCTTATCCCTGGTGGGTTCGTGGGCCGATGTATCCGTGTCGCTTCCCCGGTTGTTGCGGCATGATTTCGGGGGTCTGTCATCTGCTTCATCGGTGGTATAGTGGCGGTTGGCCATCTGTGCTCCCTGGTGGGTTCGTGGGCATCAGTCAGTCTTCTTTGTCCTTCCGTCTTCAGGATGGCCTCTCTGTCCTGAGTTTCGGTGGTGGTGGTGATATGGCTTCTCCGTCCTCCCTGGTGGTGTAGTGGGTTGCTGCTGCTGTTCTTTTGGCCGTTAGGTCCTAGCGCCAGTTTGCGCATGTGCACTGCGTGGAATAACCGTTACCTATATAGAGGACCATGCTGGGAGGGAAGGTAAGTGTGTTTAGCCTTGTTTGTGTGTGTGAATGGTGAGGGGATTGGGTGGCTGACTGATAGGGAGATAGTTAGAGGGACTTAATTAAGTAATTTTTTTCTCTCATAGATACATAGGGGGAGGGATATTGATAGGGGATATACTAGGGTAGGAAGGGGTACTAATGGTAGGAGGTGTGGCTGACAGGATGGGTGAAAGGTGACAGTGGGCAGGCAGGGATAAGTTAAGGTGCGGGGACAAGGCAATACCAGGGGTTGGGGGGAGTAGGGCAGTAGGGCTTATAGAATAGTGCTAATATTTTGTTTCTCTTTTACAGATGGCCAAATTACCAGAGCTAAGGCAGAGGTGGCAAGCAATTGTGGCCCAGGTGGAGGAGCTGTTCCAGGAGGCAGCAACATCTGAAGTGGTACATGAACCTGAGCAGACCCCAGGTCGGAAGAGGTGACGCACAGCGGTGAGAACCCCAGCCGGGGGGAAAAAGCAACAGGCATCACAGCAGGTGATAGCAGTGGAGACAGTGGTTCCCAGCACATCACAAGATGAAGGTGCAGGTAATGGTTGTATTACAGCAGCATTGTCGGGGGAGCTAGGGGTTGAGGATTGTGGGGTGTGGAGGGATGACGACTTGGCAGTTGGGGATCTCGGGGGTGGTGTGCAAGGGATAGAGGAGGCGCAGAGGCAGCTAGCACAGAGTGCCAGGTACCCGGTTAGAGATGCGACAGAGGGTGGGGGGTTCCAGGGACAGTTTGGGCTTGGGCTCGGAGGTAGGCTCTGATTTTGGGCTGTGGCCTGGGGATTGGTTGGCTACCCAGTCTTTGAGGCAGGGGACAGGAGCAGTTATTCTGACTCCGCACATTTCGGGTCTGGTTAAGGAAAAAATTGAGAAAGGGGAGTATGTGGATTTGTTTGAGCTGATCGATGCATTAGGGGTCCAATGGCTAGTAGAAGCAGAGTCCTCTAACAGTAAGGACTTGTTAGCGGCCTTAGCAGCATTGGGAAGGCAGAGGGATAGGTAAGCTTCGCCCTAGGACATGGGATAATTGGGTGGTTGGCTTTATTTATTTTATGGCAGTGCAGCTGGAGAAGGACGGGTCCTTGGCTCTGCCGCTGCTAGGCTATTTCCTTACTATTCGTGAGGCTCAGCGGTTAAGGCCAGGTAATGCATGGCTCTGGTATGATCAGCGTTTCCGCAAATGGAAGGATGTGGACCAGTCACTTCGTTGGGAGGTGCGTCACCCAAATCTATGGTTGGCTATGATGATGGATAGTTATGGGGGCTTTAACAGAAGGTTGAGTGGGCTCGAAACAGCGGGTGTGTGTTGGTCATTTAATAGTGGCTCCTGTTCATGGGTGGGTGCAAATTTGCCCATGTTTGTTCGAGATGTGGTGGGGGCCATTCGGCCACTAGCTGTGGTCGGCAGGATTTGTTTTGGAACTCCAATGTTATGGGTTGTGAAGGTGATTTTGGTGGGCAAGGCTTTCAGCAGGCCTGGGGGAGGGGGTAATTTTCCTGGGTCCCGGGGATTTGGACTCAGGTTCTTTAGAGTCAATAGAGGGAGGGGTGCCATTCCCTATTAAGGTGGAGGTTCTCCAGAATAAGCTTCATTGGTTTCCTGGCTTGGCCATCAAAGAGGAGATAATACAGGGTTTTCAAAGAGGGTTTCCTATTAAGTTCACAGTGGGAAGGGGTGGGGGGATTGCAAGAATTTACGATCTGTTCAAGGTAAAGAGGACATCTTGGAGGCTTTATTGGAGCAAGAGAGTAGGGCAGGGCAGTTATTGGGTCCTTTTGATTGTCCGCCTTTTAGTGCTTACAGGGTGTCGCCTTTGGGGTTGGTGCCAAAGAAGCGAGAAGGGGAATTCAGAGTGATACATCACTTGTCTTAGCCAGAAGGGAATTCAGTAAATGATTTTATTGCAGAAGAGGAGGTTAGGGTGCATTTACTCTTCCTTAGATGATGCAGTAAAAGTGATTAGGGAATTTAAGGAGTCATGGTTGGTTAAGGTTGACATTGAGTCGGCTTTTCGATTGTTGCCTATTAGGAGGAAGGATTGGCCACTATTGGGGATGCGAGTAGGAGATAAGTACTTCTTTGATAAAGCTATGCCCATGGGTTGTTCAGTGGCATGTGCGACTTTTGAGAAGTTCAATACAGTATTGCATTGGATTTGGCAGCAGAAAGTGGGGACTCAAAAGGCAGTGTATTATTTAGATGATTTTTTGTTGGTGGGCGAAGGAAGGGTAGGAGCACAGGAGGATTTGTGGAAATTTACGATTATGTGTGAGGAGTTAGGGGTACCATTGGCTCAGCATAAGATGGAGGGTCCGGCAAGGGCATTAGAATTTCTTGGATTAACAGTTGATGCGGAGCAGGGATTGTTTTGTTTACCAGAGAATAAAATAGAGAGGCTTAGGTCGGTGATACGTTCGGTGTTGGGTAAGGATAAGATTTGGATTCGTTCAGTTATGGAGTTGCTGGGGCTTTTGAATGTTGCCTGTCGAGCGGTACACCCAGGGCGAGCTTTTTGTAGGTCACTGGCGTACTTGCTGAAAGGGGGTAAGAGCATACACCATTGGATTAGGGTAACCCAACTGGTGCAGGAGGACTTGGGGTTGTGGAACAGGTTTTTGCAACAATTTAATGGGATATCTTTTTGGCAGTCAGACTGGGTGGGGCAGGAGGAACTTCAGTTGTTTATGGACGCAGCTGGGGGTGCTGGCATGGGGGCCTACTTTAGTGGTTGGTGGTTTGCGGCTGAATGGCCTCGGGATTGGGAGGAGGTATGGAAGTGGGACGTGGCCTTTCTGGAATTGATGCCTATATGGGCAGCTTCGGTGGTGTGGAAGGAGCAATTGAGGGGCAAACGTGTAGTTTTTCACTCAGACAATATGGCTGTAGTGAGGGTATTGCAAAAGAAGACAGCTAAGTCGGGCTTGTTATTGTTGGTATTACGTAAATTGGTTTTGCAGACCCTTCTAATAAATTTTTCTTTTACAGGAGTGCATGTGCCTGGTGTAAGGAATGAGATTGCTGATAGCTTGTCCCGATTTCAGTTTCTTAGGTTTCGAGGGTTGGTTCCATGGATGGAGGAGGTGCCAGAAATCCTGCTTCGGGAGGTGTGGAATCTTGGGTCGATGTAGCCAGGCGGTTGGTATGGCATTCCTGGGCCCCTTCTACAAAGAAGTCGTATGGTAGGGCTCTTTCTGATTTTAATCAGTTTATTTTGCAGCTGCCAGAGGAGGAAGGGGTATGGTCAGAGGAATTACTACTGCGATATGTAGCTCGTGCTTGGGGGTTAGGCAGGGCTTTGCAGATGGTTAAGGTGGATTTGGCTGCAATTAGCATTTTCGCTAAGGTAGCGAGGTTGCAGGATTTTACTAAGTCTTGGACATTATGAATTTGAGAGGGCTAAACTGAAGGTGGGCTGTCCATGTATATTAGTCATTCATTTAGGGGGTAATGACTTGGGCATTGTTCCTAAAAAAATAATTGGTGGACATTATGCTGCGAGATTTGATGAGATTACAGGCATTGTACCTGGGTATGGAAATTGTGTGCTCAGAGTTGGTTCCGCCTTTGTGTTGGAGGGCTGCATATAGTCATAAGGCGATTGAAAGGGTTAGAAGGTATGTTAATCAAAGGTTGGCTAGGCAATTAAGGATTTTGGGGACGCATACTATTGACCATAGAGATTTTGGGGATGGAGAGGAGTCTTGGTATCGAATGGATGGAGTACACCTTAATGACGTGGGTCAGTATCTTTTTAATTTGCATCTGAAACTCTTTTTAGAGGATATGATTGCGGCTAAGGTTTAGGAGGGGGAACAGCCTGGGATCAGGCTGGTGGCAGAGAAGAGGGACAGGATTGTCCTCTTCTGTTCCCCCTCTAAAGAAGGTGTATTGGTTTATGGTTTTCGTATAGTGTGAGGTGAGTAGGTACGCTGCCCCGGTGGAGAAGTATCAAGGTGAGTTGGTATGCTGCCTTGAGGTAAAGTTCGTCCAGGGTGAGTGGTGACGCTGCCCAAAGATCATCGTTGCTGAAGAAGTTAATTAATGTTGGTTTTTGTGTACATAGTTCATTGTATAATACAGTTTAATAAAGGTTGTCAAATGTCTTTTTGTGTGTAGTGTGGTTATTTAAGGGGGGACGGGACAAATGCAGTTTGGGACAAACTAAGTTGTCCCGGTCCCTCGAGTAAGGGAGTAAAGGGGTGTGGGGAGGGTATAGTGGTAGAAAGGAAGGTAAGGATTGCAGTTGGTTAGGATAGTGGGTTTGTGGTGATGAAAGGGTTAAGGAGAGAGGGAGATGTAAAAGAAAGTGAGGTAGGAGTAGGCAGGACTTCTGACAGTACTAAGGGTTTGGGATTAGAGGAAGTAGGCACATTTGGCGTGAGTTGGTGGCCCTCCCACCCTCCTCTTTTATATATGGATGGAAGAATTGGGCAATTTGAGGCAGAGAAGAGGGACAGGATTGTCCTCTTCTGTTCCCCCTCTAAAGAAGGTGTATTGGTTTATGGTTTTGGTATGGTGTGAGGTGACTAGGTACGCTGCCCCGGTGGAGAAGGTATCAAGGTGAGTTGGTACTCTGCCCTGAGTTAAAGTTCGTCCAGGGTGAGTGGTGACACTGCCCAGAGATCATCGTTGCTGAAGAAGTTAATTAATGTTGGTTTTTGTGTACATAGTTCATTGTATAATACAATTTAATAAAGGTTGTCAAATGTCTTTTTGTGTGTTGTGTGGTTATTTAAGGGGGGACGGGACAACTTTAGTTTCTGTCCAAGGAAGTTCCCCTGTTTTTCCCTGGCTGTGATGAAGGTATTTGCTGCCTGAAACAGCAACATCATTAACAGCTGTGTTCCATGGCAAACATTCCACAGTCTACATTCCATGCATTTTTTTGCTGGGGAATACAGAAAGTAATGAACTGAAAAGGTTACATTAATCCTTTATAGTAAAATTAGACAAAATGTGGTGAAAAGGTTACAATGAGGGAAACTCACCAATAGTTCCTGAGATAAATGCTTTTACAAAGATATGAAGGTTGTTTTTAACCTTGTGTGGATGTTTCATTTGCTATCAGAGCTGTTAGAAAGCTTTAAAGCTTTGAACAAAACTTCCATTAAGGAGAAGTAGTTTTTTTTTTGTTCATTCTTTGAGTTTCGAATTTATCTATATACTCAGTTCAGTATCATGAGGGGGCTGGAGTTTATCCTGGCAGTGCCATCTGATTGGAGAATAAACACACACACACACACACACACACACACACACACACACACACACACACACACACCTTTGGGAATTTTGAAGGAGCACCACTTAACCTAAAGGTGCATCCCTCTTGGATGCAAGAGGAAACTGGAGTGCCTGAAGAAAACCCTTGCAATTACTGGGAGAAGGTGCATACTCTGTACAGCAGACATTTCAGCTGAGAATCAAATGGTGGTCTGAAATGCAAACTACACCATGATGTAAAACCTAAAGATTTAAAGGCATGCATTATCAGAAGGGAGAAGGAACTAAGACTGGTGGAACAATTATGTAAGATCATACTTCCTGAATGATACAAATTTGTCTTGTGTTTCTTGACTTACATGTATTATGTATACTGTCTAAAGTCGACTCTGATGGCTATGATTTGTCTGGCAGAGTTGATTTAATTAAAAAAATAAAGATGTAAATTATTTCCATGTCTTTTTATACTGTAAAGGAAATTTTCTTTCTTCTGTTTGGAAGGAATGACTTTACATGCCTAAGCTAAGTTTTATAAAACTGTAGTAAATAATTATTGACTAATTGTCAAAAGCTGTGAGGCTACCTTTTTTTTTTTAATATAAGTATTTATGACCCACAAGGCATAAGTGCCTGTGTTCAGGGGCATAGCAGGAGAACTGTCGGTTAACTCATCTCTTAAGTGTTACATAATATACAAGTGGGGATCGAGGGAATGAAAACCAAGTTTAGGAGATGAAACTTGTTAGCAGCTCAGTGTTATAACCTCTGTTTGCTGTATTTCCCTGTACAGCTACAACTTAACTTTTAATATTTTCACAAAGAAGCTTTGACAAAGAGTAACATAAAAACAAATACAAATAATAAATCATAAAATGATAAAACATAACAATTACAGAGAACACCAAGGGTGTCACTAAAACTGAAATATGCAGATGATTTGCTTTAGCCCTTAGGCAGTTAAAAATGGAAATTTTGGTAGAAACCAGCCATTATTGCATTGTAGCTTTACTGAGTTTAAATAGAACAGGTTTTCAGTATGCCATCTATGGGACCCTACCTCCTGAAACATTACACTGTCATGGTACAATGCCTCTGAACTGTTCATATTTCTAGAGAATGTCCAGGTTTTTGTCTCATAGTTTTGGTCTGTTCCTCATAAAATTTGTGGTTTTCTGGGAAATTATTGAAGATTGAATTCACTAAATAATGACAGACATTTATTTCAGTTTCAGACTTCATATCCTTCAGGAAGTGCATGCTAACACACAGTTTGTAATTCTAATAACTTTCTAAGTTTATAAGAGCAATATTTAAAAAATTGTCCCTATTTTTGGGCCTTTGTGCCCCCATTATTTTAGGCTTTGTCTAGATTTCTTGCACTAGGATGTTGAGAAATATGCATGGCACCATTCCATTGAGAAAAGTAATTTCTCACAGTAGGAGCAAATTTGCTGCACACCAATTACATGGTATTGAATGGTAGAATGAAGTGTTTTTGTTTATCAGCTCATACCATAAAATTCGCACATTGAACATTTTGTTTGGAAAAGTGCATATTTACAGCTGTCAAATTAAAAGGTATATTTAGTTTCATTCGTACACATCTTCTAGCTTCAGCAGTGTCTGGTATTTATTTGATGTCAAACCTTTAAAATACCAATTTCTTTAGACATGGCCATGAGCAGTGCAGCAGTCTTATTTAGAATCCATACATAATTTGATTTTTACTGTCTCAAAGTGTGTAAAACATTGAAGGAAAGGCACCTTTATTGCTAAATGCAATATCAAACAAATGATTGTGTTACCTAGACTACCTAATTTAAACTTTAGTGTATATAAAAAATGCGGATTCCCATTTGATAATTGTATTAAGGAGATGAAGCGATGTGCACCTTATATATATTACTGCACTCTTGGAAACTTATAAGGTATACACCCTTCAGGTCTATACCCCACAAAGGATCTGAGAATAGTGTAATATCTGCACAGTGCACACCCCTCCATCTCTTACTGCTGTACACATGGATTCTCCCTCTACCCAGACTGCAGTGGTAACCCCTAACCTTGTATGTATTTCTGCCTTCATTTTCTTACAGTCATAGTTTGGACTAGTTTATGGTCAGAAAATACTTTCTAAGGCTGAACAAGGTGTTTTTTCCCTCGCTGATCATGTCAGACAAGAGTGCATAAATGTCTGTATTGGCTGTGTAGTTCACTTTCTATAGATGTTGTACAATGTGTAGGAAATAGGTGTTGCTCTAGATGTGATAAAAAAGGCAGGGGGTATGAATAATGTGAAGGAAATCTGAAGAAGTTACACCAAGGGTGAGTAGGGGCAATTTCAGGAGTTGGTAACGTGCAGATGTGGGTCATGTTTAAATGAGAATGGATTAGGGGGGTGTGTAAGTGCTTGGAGGATAGAATTCCAGAATCTGGCTGTGCAGATAGAGTAGAGACTAGCTGAAAAAGATCACACTGACCTTCAGGAATGGAAATTGGATACCACTGGTTAACTAGATGTTCCACCACCTGAAGCTAAATTTGAAGATCCTGGACTTGTATCTGTTCACTTACCACACCTCTCAACCTCTTGGAACAAAAAGATTGGACAAAGCCCTTAAGTAATGGGGGGACAAAAGCCCAAAAATAGGGACAATTTTTAAATATTACTCTTACAATTGTAGAAAGTTGAGAGAATAACAAATTTTGCATTAGAATGAATTTTCTGAAGGGTATGGAATCTGAAACTCAGGTGTTTGTTAATATTTTCTGATTTTAATCCTCACCAGTTTGCCAAAGATTAGCCAGAAAAACAAAATTTTATGAGAAACAGACTGAAAATATGAGGCAAAATTCTGCACAGTTGAAAAGTATGTCACTTACCCTCTGAACTACCAGCTCAGACCATACCTCTCAACCATGCCGAATTACTCGGTTTTTACTGAGTTTTGGGGTTCAAATGAAGGGGTGCCACGATTCCAGAGTGGCACCCATTTATTTCCAATGTTTTTCTTTTGTTTTTTAATTTCCGCATTATGACAGCTGACGTCATCATGTGCATGATGACGTCAGCTCCATCAGGGCTACCAGCCTGTTGGAATTGAGCTTAAGGAGCTCACGCATTTCTGGCTAGCCTGGCTGCTCAAATGCAAGCGGGAATGGCAACAATTGGTT